>NC_060273.1:125788842-126052597 GCF_021613505.1 Equus quagga
GAAAATCACACACAAAACTGAGAACAATTAAGCCAGTCTCAGATTTCTCCACAGCAACTTTCCACACCAGAGGACAACTGACCAGTGTTTTGCAGAGTTCCAGAAGAAAGAAACCAGCACCCAAGAGCAGTCTGCCTAACCAAGATGTCTGCAGAGGACAAACAGAACAAAAGACATTCTCAGCAAGAAACAGCCACCCATGAGACCTTTCTCAAGAATTCTACTTAATGATGGAAACTAGACCACTAAAATATGAATCAAAATTCAAGGATGGAAAAGTCAAGGTAAAAAAAATCATGGTGAGTATCGAATTCCAGTTCATTATATTCCAGTTAAATACAGAACTAGAATTAAACAATTATAGGCTTATAGGCCTTAATTACAAAACGGAATGTAAATGTTATAAAGCTCAAATAAGTAAAAATAATGTTGTAATAAACAAAAATAGGGAGAGGACAGGAAGATAGGGTATATAAGTGCATTTTTCAAAGCAGAGCAATGTACATGGTCTAAACAGAAACGTTTGCTTTAAAACCCTAACACTAACTTCATCATGTTTTTAATAATCTCCTTTCTTAACCTTAGATGGATTTTCCAAAATATATACAGTCACGCATCACTTAACGATGGGGACGAGTTCTGAGAAATGCACTATTAGGCGATTTCATCTTTGTGCAAACATCACACAGTGTGCGGACACAAACCTACATGGTATTGCCCACTATTCACCCAGGCTCTATAGTACTAATATTATGGGACTACCACAGTATGTGCAGTCATTGACCAAAATGTCATTGAGAAGCATACGACTGTACTACCTCTTGTAGTGAAGAAGTACTTATTTGGAAGTTCCACAATTCTTTTAGGCACATTTAGTTTCTTTTCCTTTTTATAGATTTAAGTAAAAATAAATGTGATCCTTTTTATTTAAAATAATAGGCATAGTAAGATCAACAGATCCAAAGGAAGGAAAGAAGGGAGGGAAGAGAAAGCAACAACGGAAGGAAGTTGGATTTCTGGTTATCTAATACATTACGGTGGTTATTTGAGGGGTGACTTTTAAATTTCTTCTCTGTATTTTAATTTTTTATAATGAACTTATTATACAAAGGTAATAGGGATTTTTTTCCTCTGCTGTAAAAAATCAAATAGAAAGTAGTCATAAAATGAAGATAAATAACCAAGGTTACAAGGGCATTGTACATCTTTTGGAAAATACAGAAGTGAGTTTGACCTACAAACAACTCACCTGGATATCAAAGTTACAGTTCATAGATTTTGAGCCAAGGGATGGTCCTCTGGGATCTTTTAACTTCTCGAAAACAGAGCTGTGAGGTGGAAGTCTACTTTGTATTTTTGTACACAACTAAAGTTTTGTGCATATTTAGGAAGTCTGATCTCCTGAGTAAACAAACCCAATGACCTCCTCTCAATCCCCATCCTAAACTGTCCCCTGCAGCAGCTGACTCTGCTAAGGTACCCTCCTTTACACTCTGGGAGAGGCTTCAGTGCCTTGCACACAGCAGCAATGCAAACATTGTCGAGTGATGAATGGGCGTTCTCCTGACTGCTCTCATCTCTGTCAGTGTGCAGGCTCCTTCCCACGCTTCTTCCTTCCCTTACCCTCCCACACGTAGGCATCCCCCGAGCTTTGGTTCTCACTTCACTCCTCTGCTCAGTCTAATTTCCCTAAATTATCTCATCCACTCCCCAAACTCTAGCCCTGGCTTCTCTGCTGAGCTCCAAACCTAAAATTGGAAGTATGTGCTAGACATCTCTACAAGGATGCCCTCCAGCATCTGAAATTTGACATGCCAAGGTTGAATCATCTCTCCAACCTCCCACCCTACCCATCCAACATCCTACTTGCCAACATGCATCTCCCCTTGCATCTCCAATGGGGGCAATGGTAAAACATTCAGCTTCCCAAAAACCTGGGTGTTGTCTTTAACTCCTTCCTCTCCCTTGTGTCCACACCTTTTATACCTTCATAATGTCTCTCACACACATTCCATCCTCCCCACCCACACTGACATCATCTAATGCAAAAGCAGCACAGTATGATGAAAAGAACACCAGGTTTGGACTCAAAAACCCTAGGATTTGAGGACCAGCTTTGCTCTGACTTTGCTTTGAGACCTTGTACACATTACCTAACATAATTTTAGTAGAAATCTTTAAATCATATGGTCTGCAATTTGCTCTCCTTTGCCAAAAGAACAAAACCAAAACTCCTCAGCATGGATTTCAAGGTGCTCTGTTATCTGACTCCACCTTGGCTCTCTGATCTCACCTCCCAGTGCATCCCCTCTATCTTCCACGTTCTATCAAGCCACGACCCTATAATTTCCTCTCCCCAAATACACCCTGCATTTATGCTGTTCCCTCCAGTCTAGAATTTCCACTTTGGGAAACCTCTCCTTCGAGGTCCAATTAAATATCATCTTCTCAATAATACTTCCACTGATTCTTCAACAAGGTAAATGGCCCACACTCTACCTTGTAAATAGAAGGGTTTTTATAATTCTCTCTCTTCAACTAGATTATATAAATTCTCAAAGGACAGAGACTGTGGAGTATTCACCTTTGACTCTCCATCACTTACCGAGTCTCAGACACGTTAGGCATTTAATGGACGTATGTAGACCTGAATTGCATAAATGAGTCCCCTTTAACTCTTTTAATTTCAAAACAGAATTAGAAGCATATGGAAAGTCAAAACTATATAGTGAAAATGTATAAACAATAAGTGATTAGTTGAAGGTATCTTTTTAAATGAAAATGGAGAAAAAAATTTTAAATACATTATTAAGCTTTAAGAGAAACAAAAACATTGTTTGGTGCTCCCTCTGCTGGCTTTGCAGCAGCAACTTAAGAATGTTGAACAACACCACCACAAGGAAGTAAACAGATTCAATTTATCTGCTCCCTGTATGTACCTCCCGCAAATAACCGGAGTAGAAATTTTTCATTGAGTTCATCTGGAAATAATCCTGTCTGCAAAAAAGGCTGGTGTACAAATATTGTTTATAAAGAGACAAAACCCATCTTACAAGTTTGCTGATAATTCCTGCCAGAATTCCTGTTTATACCTTTGTTTTCTAATTAAACCACCTACTTTATGTATAAACTATTTTAAATTTTAGCTGAAGCTACTGAGAAACAAAGTAGGATGAGATCTTCTTGTTTTCTAACTGATCTATAGTTTTTTAAAACTGATTAGGAACATAAGAGGTTAAATTCTTCTTGTGTTTCTAAACAGAGTTATTCTGAGTACCCTGAAGGCATTTAATTCCAAAACAGGAAGCCACAGAGAGGAACACTTGGTTACACTAATGTTATGCAGATCTTTTGGAACATATTTTCCTAAACACTTGCTGAAAGAACCTTTTCTACACCGCACGCTATCACACGAAGTTGGAGAAGAGTCCCCGTATACCACAGTGCACTTACTGCTGAAATTGCCCTTCATTATTTCTCTATTTTCCTCCACTTTTGTTACTTTAAATGGTCTTGTGCTTGCTCATAAAAAAGAGTAGTAAGAAAATCAGGTTGGGGTCAGGGAACACACCACAGTTCAGTTGTTTTTGCACATATGTGTACAACAGCTATGCTATGGCTTATGGCAGCCAACTTTTAAAAGAAGGATTTAGAACTGATACCACACAAAGATTAACCCAACACCAGCAGAGAATCACTGCTAAAGATCAGTCCTCTTTAATAAATTCATGTTTTCTATGCTTTGAACTGTATTATAAAATTTCTTTAATCTAAAACATGTTAAATGAAATTTTGCCCCGTCACTGAAGCAAAGAACAATAGTAAACCATCGGCCAATGGAAAGAGCAGTGGATTCACGTAATTAAGTGGCGTGGACGCTGGAGCTAGCACTGTTACAGAGCAAATCACTCACAGTGTGGCCAGTTCTACTTCCCAACCTCTCAAGGAAGAGTTCAGACTACTAGTGATCAGCAAGGTGCTGCCTGTCATTCCGTGACTGAACAGGTAAACTAGATCGTAGGGCCACTTTAAGTTACAGCTGTAAGGCAGGAAAAAATGCCAAGGTGAGTGCATTTTTCACATGCCACTTGATTTCATATACCATTTCCACGTCATGTTTAAAAATAGCTCTCTTTGTTAGTTTCTGTCTTACTTTGTATTCAGTTATGTTTTAAAGAAAGTAAATGATCACTGAGCAATTATCCTTCTGTGCTGGAAATTAAGGTTTCACGCACATTCTTGATTATCCATAAAAATGAAGTGCAGTAATATTAAAGGCACTAGTCTGGTCAGAAGAAGCCAAATAGGAAAGATTGTATATTTAGATCTGCTTATGGTTTCTTCCAAAGAATTTATGAAAATATTTATTCCATTCTTAACATTGAGGCAGTAAGAATTTTGTTGAAATCAGCTATGAGGACATCAAAATAGTATTTTTAATCCATTCTGCAGAGCTTGGAAATTATTTTTCTTTAAGAAATCTCCATGTGAACAAGAACAAGGGTTTAGCCACTACAGCGTGTATTCTCGTGCTGGGATTTGTCACTGTTCCACTCTACCCAGCCCTGGAAGTGCTGAGACGAGAGACTGGCTGGCGAGCGGGTGCCTCCCTGTTCAGGCCATAGGACAATGGCAGCCAGGCACAGAGGAGGAGGCAGAAGGTCAGAGCACAGAAGGATATTCCCAGGCTCACAGTGACTCTATCAACCAGTACATGGAAACCTCTAAAATGCTGAGCTGCTGTCTTTTGAGCAGGGCTGTCAAATCATTAGATTTGTTTTTGGAATTTCAGTTCATGAATATGTCCTCTAATGTTCAGAGGGCATCCTCACTGAAATGTACGATTACATAGATGACTGTAGCAAAGAAACCTTTACATCCCAAAAGATTTAACAGCAAGTCTTCATCATACAGTGATTCATTTCACTTTAAATTATTGAATGCTCTACTCCAAAATGATACAACAAGGTTTCAGAGCTGTAAATTAGCTGGCAGTTGAATAATATCTAAAAAAGACATTTTGAAGTATGGAAGAAAAATATTTAGAATGAGAGATTCATTTCCATTTAACATCATATATACCCAATGATGAATGAACACAGGAAACTTATGATGTGGTTTGTTGCAAAATGGAAACAATAGTACCCAATAACAGTTATGCTTCTTGCATTCCTTACGATAACTGGTTTACCCTATTAGCCAAAACCAGAGCAGTAAACTACTGAACAATTTCAGAGAAAATTTCATTTCTGAATGAAATTACTAAACACTTTCTGTAGAGAAAATATCAGGAAGGCCATTTATCAGGCTTCAGCTGTGTCAATGTCATCATGAGCAAGTGTGTGACATTAAACATGGACATCAATAGGTATTCACCATAACTCAGTCCTTTGTAGACTCTGTGACGCGGTATGAACTGATAACAAAAGCAATTCATCTATGTTATGTTTATTTCAAAACACCTACAACATCAGTAAATACTAGACATTTTGAAACAAAAATACACTTAAATGAATATAACTTTATACTACCCTTTAGACCAGCAGGTCTCTAAAGGTATATTTTAGGGTAGACCAGTGCTTAAAAGTTTATTTAATAAAATAATGTTGATTAAGAAAAAACTAGTTTTAAACTGTTATAACTCTATTCTATATATTGCCTTCAGCTAATCCCAATATAGTAGCCAAAATTACTATAGAATCTGGTCAGTTAACATTACTACTAGTTTGGCTGCTAAACCAAATGTTAAATCAGTTTCTTGAATATTATTCATAAAAATTAATTACCTATGTTTAATTTTTTATATTAATATTCTGTAATTGCACAAAGTTTGATCCAAAACTGATAGAAAATATTTTAGCATTAACTAAAAATTTACAGTTAATTTTGAAGAGAGGAGAGGAGAAAATTTCAATATACAGTTAATCTTCTTAATCTTGTAGACAGAAAATAGGCTCTTTCAAAACTATCAGTAAGTGGAGTGTAAATTATTACAATTACCTAGGAAGACTGTTTGGTAGAATCTACTAAACATGAACACATACATAGCCTATGGCTGATCGACTCCATTCCCAGGTTTAACACAAGAGAAATATGTCCAGACGTTCACCAAAAAAGATACATAAGAATGTTCATAGCAGCACTCTTTGTAATAGCCAAAAAATAAAAAGAACCCAAATTCAGAATATATATACATACAAATGTGGTATATTCACAAGAGGGAAGTGCACACAACAAGTAGAATGAACAAACAACTAACTACATGCAACGTGGATGAATTTTACCAACATGATTGAACAAAAGGAGACAGACACAAAAGAATCTGTAGTGTATAATACATTGACACAAGGTTAAGCATAAAGAGGCCAAATGAATCCAAGTGTGAGAAGTCAGGTTACTGGGAAATGTTGGGGAGCAAGTAGTGACTGAAAGTGTCAAGAGGGGTCCTGGGCTTCTGGTGATGTTCTGTTTCTTCACCTGGGCATGGAGCCATGAGTGTGGTTGATTTGTGAACACTCACTGAGCTTTAACAAAACAAAAACAAAAAAATCTGTAGGCAGAAGCAATGGGAGAGCTACTGAAGCCCCCACCCCCACCCCCACCCCAGGCATACGTACACACACTGTGATTTAGAATGAATTTCAGAAGGAGACATACGTCTTTTGTGGGAGAGGGAGACAAGTGGGAAGCAGGACCAGGGAGGGAAGCTGAGCAATGGACCTATTAGCAAGCCTCACAAATGTCGTAGAGAAAGAAGAGAAAGGGGCAGGCAGGTTTACCGCAAGAATGAATCCCAATCCCACAAACACAACGTGGAGCAGCCAACCTGAGACGTCCATGGAGGAAGTGCTGGGACTGTGGGCTCAGTGGGGTCCCTGTGATAGCAGGACCTCATCTTAGAATGCAAAGGGAAATCACAATTGTTGATCTCTACATACCAGGTCCTGTGGTAAAAGCTTTACAAAGAAATTATTTTACATTTTACTAGACCAAGAGTACAGAAAGAGCTCAGAAGATGTTTATTGAATTTAACTTAATTGCCATAATCCTTACATAATAGGTATTATTATCCTTGTCTGCAGATAAGGAACATGAGGCCTAGATGAGTTATTTGCACAAAGTTTTAGAAATAGCAAGTGGTGGGAGAAGTTGGTCCTTTTTGTCCTGGGGAGGAGTTGGGAAGAAAGAAGAAAAGCAAAGGCAACCAATCCCTCTGTTTTAATTTAATCTTTCCTCTGCAAAATAAGTTGTGATCTTTAGAAAGCAAGGTTCAATTTAGTTCAACACAGTGCATATCATATTAGATACAGATTTCATCTGAGGATCAAGTTAGGATTCCTCAAACTAAAAGTACTCACACTGGGTGTGAAATAAGGCCTAGATGCCAAGAAAGAGGAGACCCAAACAGCTGGGATTCAACAGCTGCTTCCACAAAGCAGAGCCAAGCTTTCTGCTGATGCCCTTACACATAGGTAAGGGCATCAGCAACACACTGGTGGGAAGGATGGTCTCCCCAAGACCTCCCCCAAACCCAGACTTTTTATGTCTTGCACCATAAGAACTCTAGGATGAAGCAAAAATGCCTTCCAGAATTGTTCTCTGTGAGTAACTAAAAAAAATATATAAATATACAAATAATCAAAACTATGCCTTGAAAATGTATAGAGGCCAACTTATGTGTAACCTGTATTTTGTGTCAAAAATTTCATTTAAGTCTCTAAAGGAGCACAATTTAACAGTGTTTAATGTTGCATTCTTACTGATATTTGTTTTACCTATTTGGAATCTTGAAAACAAAGTTTCTTTTTTATATGAAATTTTTCTAATTTGGCAAGCAATAGATTTTCTCCTTCTGTTTGTAATGGAGTTGGCAGCCAATAACTTTTGTGTCTAACTTCGTATATTATCTGT
Source organism: Equus quagga (assembly GCF_021613505.1). Taxonomy (NCBI): domain Eukaryota; kingdom Metazoa; phylum Chordata; class Mammalia; order Perissodactyla; family Equidae; genus Equus; species Equus quagga. Next base: position 125,796,754 of record NC_060273.1, read on the forward strand.
GTCAGCAAGAATGAGCACGGGGGGGCCGGCCTGGTGGCACAGTGGTTAAGTGTGCACGTTCTGCTTCTCGGCGGCCCAGAGTTCACCAGTTCCGATCCCGGGTGTGGACATGGCACCGCTTGGCACGCCATGCTGTGTTAAGTGTCCCACGTATAAAGTAGAGAAAGATGGGCGCAGATGTTAGCTCAGGGCCAGGCTCCCTCAGCAAAAAGAGGAGGACTGGCAGTAGTTAGCTCAGGGCTAATCTTCCTCAAAAGAAATAAAGAATGAGCACAGGCCTAGAACTACCAGGGTGTCTTCAGTGTGCTTCCTATAGACTTACAGTGCAATCAGGGTGCAGTAGTCTAAAATTACAGAACTTACAGCTTTAATATGTTAGATATCTTAATTATGGAATTGTCAATACAAATCCAAAATACACACATCAACATCTTAGTATTTTCCGAAGAAACTTATGTAATTCAAACACCAAAGGAAAATAAAAATCTACCACAAAATAGGACTGAAGCTACACATTTCACATGCCACAAATCTTAAGATGTATCTGTCTTATAGCTGTATGAGTCAAATTTGGGTCAATCATTTGACCAATACTTCCTGTAGAAAATTGATCAATAACAAAATTCATAAGGCACAGAACTTCATGCATCAGAAAGATTGCTAAGTGTGTGAAGTCACTACATGTCCACAGAATCCTATTTCACTAGTGCCTGCCTTCCATTAAAAGAATACGTTGGCTTCTGAATAATATGAAAACAAGACTTGTGTACTGAGTATTCACTTTAAGGAACACCTGTTTAAGGAAACTTACAGGAAACTTTAAACTCCAGTTTTGGTCTCCAACCTAATTAATGATCCTTCTCAGCTTCTATTTTCTGCTTATTTGGTTAGCAAGTGTTCTGTGTCCCCATCAAGTCCTTGGTAAGAACTTAACATGATCCAGGCAAAAGACAGACCCTGCAGAGACCCACTGAAGACCTCCCTCCAGGGGGCAGGCAGCACCCAGTCAACACTTTAGGGATGCTGGTCCAACCAGTTCTGAGTCCCAAAGATCTGTTTCTTCTTTCAAGAACACATGGCCAAGGACAGAGCCAGAGGAGGCCCATGGGTGGCGCTCAGGAAGCCCTAGTCCCTGACTGCTGCCGCCTAGAAAGAGACTGGCAGCATGGGCTGACTCACAGCAGGTGGGTACATGTGCAGGGAGAGGGGTTGGGGGAGAGGGGGCGGTCAAAGCAACAGCACTTGTTTATATAACAAATATTTAGAAAAAAGGAAGTCATTGTCTCTTTAAAAAGAAAAGATCTATTAGTACATTGAGTGTAGGGTGGGGATTGACTAGTGATTGATTGACAAAGCAATGTAAATTCCATAACCACCCCATTTGCATAGATATTGATTGCAGCGGGCTTCAAAAGACTGATTACGCTGCTTCCCAGATTTGAAATGAGTGCCTTGTACCTTGGCCCCACGGAAAAACCAAGAGAGCAAAGGTTAAAGAACTTAAATATGCACATGTGAAAATGTATTTATGATTAATGATAATTTATTAAGTGCAATACTGTGCTAAATTAATATATGTAGAGTAAGACTGCCTTGTGCTGATGGGATTATCTTGTTTATGATTACTGTTATTGACTTTAAAAGAGCTCCATCACTATTTTCTGAACAAGAGGAATGTCTAATATACACAATGCAAAACATTTGGATATTGACTACATTGTCATTGTTAATCTGATGTAGGTTCAGTCACTGTAATTAAGCGTCCTCTGTATCTATAAATGTCATTCCATTTATAACAAAGAATACAGAAATAAATTTAAATACAGATTTATTATTTCTGATTCAAAATAAACATACAACGTAAATTATAACACTTTATCAATTAATAATTATACCAATATCCTTTAAATAAGTTACAGCTCAACTAAAATTATTCAATATATAAATAATCATTGCTTTAAAATTAATTATGAAATATTTTATCAATCAATGTACTTTTTAAATTTATTAAACTACCATGAAACAGAAGACAAACTGCCTCCATTCTTTTCTTTGGGGAGCTAAAGGCTTTTTTTCCTTCTTAAATAACTTATTCAGGTTTGGCTGACAAATATTTAGATTTTTCTAGGTTTTTTTTTTTTTTTCCAATGAGTAATCTGAGAAAATATAAATCTAGGTGAGGCTGCAGTTTGAACCACTCTAAGAGCTTTTTCTTCTTCTTTTGGTGAGGGAAAGAAGACCTACCAGTGAGCAGGGTTTTGTCTAGTTTTTGGTTCATAGTTGACGTCAGTTCAAGTTTCTACTTAAATCCAAATTAAATTAAATTAAATTAAATTAAATTAAAGATGTAATGCTGTCTTATTGCTCTTCTTAGGGTTCATTGTTCTACTTGACTTCAATGCTGGCGACAATCTACGTGTTGTGGGTGAGCCGCACAAAGGTCCGTGCAGTTTGGTCAGGCTGACTTGCTGGGGGGACTTTCTGAAGGAGAACTATCTGCTCAGTACTTGTGAACTCATATTGTTCATACAGTTCACCGGGACTGTTTCCATAAATCTTACTCAATTCTAAATGACCTGAAAAATTTTCACGGTCCCATTAGCTAAAGGCTTTGTCTTTAGGTCAAATCAAGTGTGGAAGTCTAGAAACAATGATCCCTTTATTCACACAGTGCTCATTAAAACTAACATTAGGAAATAATTAAAAAGAAAAAGCTGCGCTCAATTAAAAAAAATAAGTTCACTATTACCATATATCTATTTCTTTAGATATTAAAATACTAAACTTAAGGAAAGACATGATTTATTCTTGTGTCTCAAAATTGATTAATCTAAATTAAAAGTATTCAACACCTTTACCTGGCCTTAGCTTTTGAGAACCTGGACTGAAAGATAACTTTCTTGACTGTTTTGAATGAGACAATCAAGACTATAGCAAAATCCAGGCTAAACGTCACAGTGCGAAACAAGATTTCCTTAGAACAACAATTCATCCTTTTCCGTATGGTATCTTTATTGCTTTTTGTTGTTGTTAAACCAGTTTTAAGTTGTCCATTCTCTTCTTTCTAGTTCTCTAGCTCCATACATCAATTCTCTCCCAGGCCCACACCACTGTGAATGGAGAATGGTAAACAACACTCCAATTTTACAAGATTGCTTTAGTTTTGTGAGTAATATGAATGATAGTATAGTAAAAAAAAAAAATTCTGCTAGAGTAGAAATATGCCCACTATTTTGCATCCTATCAGCCTGACATCTTCAATTATTAAGATGAAGCTAATATAATGGAAATGACTGGAAATGTATTTTAAAATTAAATGAAGAAAATGATTCATGTTTCTAGTTTGGGTTCAGTTTTTATACATGGCCATCTTGTTGCTGAGGTTGAAATTCCTGCAACGTGAATCTCCTGTAAGTCCTCTTGAGACTTCTTTGGGCAAATATTCTGCCATAATTTAAGGTGGTCCTAGACCTTCTGATAACCCTTTTCACATAATTTAAGCAATTGTGAAAAAGACTTTCTAAATATTTCGGTATTTTACTACTGAATCATCACAGGTCTGTGACTTTTAATCTTTATTCAGGAATATTTGGGTTTGGAAAAAAGAAAATGTTTTAAAATTTTAACACTAATATTTGGAGGGATAAAGGTCATTAGCATCCATAGTAATAATAATAATACTTTGTATTTACATAGTATTCTTCCTCAAGAAAGAAAATAAAATTCCTTCTCTAACAAAAAAACTCAAGGTTGCCAGAAAATTCTGTTTTACAAAACACATAACAAGCTTAAGATATTTTAGACATAACTGGCTATAATTTTGCAGGAGATTTACTTTTGTTAAATTTAAAAATAGAATATATTATTGCTTCAAACAGCATCCACAGCTACTAAGTAAATGGAGCTAATTTACCTTAACCTTGAGGTAACTCAGAAGATATTTCTTTGTAGGTAATTCATGGGTATCTCTTTGTATTTCTTTGTAGGTAGTTTAAGAAAATACATATACTGATATGAACATGAGAGACAGTAATTAAAAGACAGAAGATATTATCTGATCAGATGATTTTTACAAAAAAAATTGGGGCAGTAGGATGTGGCAGAGCACAGCAGGAAAGTATATGGAATTACTAATTAGTGATTTCTTTTGTTAAGTTAGGACATTAGTCTACATAATATGTTCATAGAAACTTTCACTTTAGGATGAAACACTAAATTACCAGACCAGCTCACACTTCTCCCGAGGATACTAACATCAGCAAACAAACTTTGCAATGTTTTGGATAGATGGGCCCCATTACAAGCTCTCGAGACTTCAATAATAAGGCTGGCCTAGTTAGCCCACAACCTATGGAGCCCTCCCCTCAATGCCTCAGAGCCTGGCACAGGCTCTCATCAAGGAAATACAATAATGGAAGGTGAAGCCAAAGGGCTAGAGGGCAGCAAAAGAAATTGCAAAGCAGTGCTGAGACCATGGACTGGAAAAGATCATGAGGTACCGAAACAGCAATATTCCAACAAGAGAAGGTTCCATTTTGAGCTCACTTTGGATTTAAGTCATACCAGGGGAAATACATCTGAGACATAAAATAGGTTACAAGGTTTAAGTTGTTCTAAAATAAACATGAAGTTAGACTTATAAAAGCTAACTTTTAAGCTGCTTCTACTAATAGCAAAAATGGCAGAAATTGACATCTGCAGAAAATTTAAACCCAAATCATCTGACAAAATAGACAAATCTTAGAAATAGATGTGTGAGTGCACCTGCTTTTCTCACAGCAATGCATAAAAATATTCCAAGCCCAGACAGTCTGTAGAACTGATGCTTTCTGAGTCTTTATTTGACTATAAAATGATATCCACGTGATAGCTGATGTGCCAGTGTTTTCACTTGAAAGATTAGTAATATCTTTGGTAATAAACCTGGTTCCTATTTTACAATATTGGTGGCAAGAAACTATATTTAAGGCAAAGGAAAGAAGCTGATAGACTTCTTGCCTCTGTGAAGTCTCCAGAGTTGAGCTGTCATAAGGATGCACCAGGGTAAAGAAATGTTACTTGAGGAGTTCAAGATTATTACTGTCTATTAATTTTCCTACTACAGTAATACACCTGGTTTTAAGAAACACAAGGTTCCTCTTGTTCTTCAGAGCCAGCCTATCTCTGGGAGTGAAGGAGTGGTTAGAAACTGAGGAAGGCTGGGAGATCCTCAGGAGGAAGGGCACACGTCACTTGCTCAATTTCTTCAGCAGTGATAGAAGCCTTTGCACCTCCTGCCAAAGCCACCCTCCCCAGCCAAAAGGAGCCAAGCAGGAGCTAGGGTGGGCTGCGACACACTGAGGGAATGATAGGACGAGAGGATCTACCGGCTGCAAGTACAGACACCACTCCCAGTTAAGACGAAATGAAACAAAATACTCTGTGATTCTCTTAATTGAAGATCACACTTTAGACAAAAATTAAGCTTAATTGAAATTAAAGATGGCAGCTCTCATACAGAGATAATTAGTATTTGCTAATTGCACCATGATAATAATAAACTCATCCCATCATCCAAGTAGATTTTATGCCTGGGAAAAACCATTCTCCTTCTCTTATATTTTTAAAAATTATTTTAAAAATAAACTACTCTTTGCTCAGTATTCATATTACCTGTGACATAAATATAATAATTAAATGATATTTTACTTTTGAAAATAATGACTTTAAAAACTATTAAATTCAAAGAAGTTAAGTAATTTTCCCAAGATCACCCCACCTATAAAGGAAAGAGCCATGACTCAATGTGGGTCCTGCTTTTTCCACCCCCCCAGACCTCCCAACCAACAAATCACAGGTTTTGTCTCCATTTGGAACCTAGTTTTGCAGAACCATCTAAGGCTTCTCTGTGAAGGTTTCTTTTCTGGTATCTTCCTTTTCAAACTATAATAAAAACTTTTTTTTCTGGCTGTAAAAACTATAATACTCATTATTTTAAAAAATTAAGAAATATAAGAAGAGAAACTAAAAAATAAGCATCACCTGTAATTCTGCCTTCCAGAGGAATATTGTATGTGTGTATGTGTTTGTATGTGTGTATACTTCCCATGGTATCATCTATACATACTAGTTTATAACTTGCCTTTTTTCACTTAATATGTTGAAGATACCTTTTCATGTTAATAAATATAAATCTGCCTCATTGCTTATAACAGATGGTAGTATCCTGAATGCATACACAGATTTAACAGCTGAGGAAATAATTGTAAAAAAATTGCAAAGATAATTGTAGGATTTAAAAATAATAAATAATTGCATATACAAAGATTAGCTATTTGACTAGTAATTGACATTCAAGTTATTTCTAGTTTTTATCAGCAATTCTACAATAAATTTTCTTTACAAACTTATGAAACTATTTGCTAGGATAAATTTCTAGGATTTGGAATTGCTAAGCCAAGTAACTATTTTAAATTTTCATACATATTACCAGATTGCATTCCAGAAAGACTGTGACAATTTACATTCTCACCTAAATGTGTTAGTACCCGTCTTGCTACCCATGCATATCATCATTTGTTTTCTTCCTTGACAATATGAGAGGTGGAAAATGGTAACTCTCAGTCATTTCAATTAGTATCACTCTGATTAGCATTGGTACAGAAAGACTTTTTATGTATTTATTAGTCATTTTTATTTCTTCTTTTCCCAACTTCCCACTATGAAAATGAGTAAAACAAATCTTAACCAAATTGGAGTTGGGAAGACCTGTAGGGGGAGCTCTACTGTCCTAGCACACATGATCAATTACATGAAACTTGAAGAGACATACAATTGCACCTTGGACAACAAGTAAAACTAGTTTATTACTGAAGGAAGGTTTCTCTCCCCACTCCGCAACAGCCAATGAGAAACACCACGCTCAGCCAATGAGAAGCCAATGCTGCCCTAAACGGTTACTTTCCCCCAGTGAACTTTGTTTAGGACAGCCCCTGCCTGCTCCCCTTTTTTCTCTATAAAAGGAGCTCCCCTCCTTTGCTTTCTGGATTTGCCTATGGTTTGCCATAGCATGCACATCTTGAATTGCAATTCTTTTGGCTATTCCTGAATAAACTTGTTTCAAGGGTAAAATAACCGGTAAGTTTGCCTTTTAAGTTGACAGCACTAACAAAAACAAATAAATAAATAAAAGTACCTTTTTCCATTTTTCTTTTGGAATTTTTCATCTTTTTCTTATTGATTTACAAGACCTGCTTATATACTGGAGATATTAATCCTTAGTAGAGCACAATAATTGCAAATACTTTTCCCAGTTTGTCATTTGTCTTTCAACTTTGTTTATAGTGTATTCTATAGCATTGTTATTTATTTTTAATATAGTAAGTACAAATATCACTTGCCATCTAAAGTTACTAGGTTATTGAAGACCTCCACTTCCAGTCAAGAGGAAGTAACAGGGAAGAGATTTATCTTGCTACCTGAAACAACTAAAAAACTAGACAAAATAGATGAAAGAATGCTATTTCAAGACTTTGGACATCAGGCAGCAAAAAATAGTGATCCCTGAGATGTGGGAAACAAACAGCCCTAAGATTGTTCCAGCTTATTGCCTAGAAAGAGTTTGCAGGCCACAGTGCAGAGAGGCATAAACCAGGCAGAGCCCATAAGGTTTCCTGAGTTGAGGAGATGAAACCAGGAATCCAAGGAAGCCAAGACAGTTAAGAGTTTGCAGAGCAAAGAATTATAGAGGAAAGAGCTGCCCAGAAAAAGAAGTCCCTCACATCCTCAGCTGAGCATGGATTAACTCATGTGTATGAGGAAAGAACCCAGGTCAAGAAGAGAACCATCCCAAAGGAACTGGAGGAAGCAATAGCTGACACTTGCACAGCACTGGGAATAGTTTGGGTTCCTACCAGTCATAATTCATGTGGCCCTGGGTAAAGTTGTCAGAGGAGCTTTGCCTCAGGAATGGGGTAAAATTAGCCCTAGACAAAACGCTGCTCTGGTCCCACCTAACAAAGCTTAGCAGTAAAATTTGAAAAGCATCAAACTGTTTTCAGATAACCTAACTGTATCCCAGAACAAAGTCCAAGAATATTTATAGGAGGGCCAGCCCCATGGCCAAGTGGTTAAAGTTCTGCATGCTCCACTTCAGTGGCCCAGGTTTGCAGGTTCGGATCCTGGACCTACTTCACTCACCAGCCATGCTGTGGTGGCTTCCCACATACAAAGTAGAGGAAGACTAGTGCAGATGTTAGCTCAGGGCTAATCTTCCTCAAGCAAAAAAAAAGAGGAGGATTGGCAATGGATGTTAGCTCAGGGCAAATCTTCCTCACAAAAAAAAAAGGAAAAAAAAGAATATAGGAATACAAAAATATCCAGCACTTGCTAAGGTAAAATCCACCAAGATCTAGCATCTAATAAAAAATTACCAGACATACAAAAGCAGAAAAATATGAGTTGTAATGAAATGAAAAAATCAATCAATTGAAACTGACCATGAAGTGACATCAATGATAGAAGTAGTAAATAGACATAGTAAAACATATATACATATGGTATTCCATATGTTCAAAAAGCCCAGGGGTCAATGTTTTCTTTTCTGTAAGGAGCCAAATAGTAAATAACTTAGGCTTTGCAGGCCATAGGGTCTCTGTAACAACTACTCAACTCAGCCATTGTAATGCAAAAAAGTGGTCACAGACAACATGTTAACAAATGGGCATGGCTGTGTTCCCATAAAACTTTATTTACAAAAACAAACTTGATGGGCCAGGTTTGGCTCATGGGCTGTCATTTGTTATCCCCTGAGCTAGAGGAAAGGTTGAACATGTTAAGCAGAGATGTTGAAGATAGAAAAAAGATCCAAACCAGACTTCTAGAGATGAAAACTACAATGTCAGAGAAAGGATTAAAGAAAGATCAGACATTACAGAAGAAAAGATTGGTAAACTTGAAGATATAGCAATGAAACTATCCAAAATACAACAGAGAGAAGACTAAAAGAAATGCACAGAGCATCAGTGAGCTGTGAGGCAACTTCAAACAGTCTATATGTGTAACTGCAGTGCTCAAAGGAGAAGAATGGGGAGAAGAAAATACAACAGAATACTATTCAGCCGTAAGAAAGAATGAACTCCTCGGGCCAGCCTGGTGGTGTAGCGGTTAAGTTCACACTTTCCGCATCAGCAGCCCAGGGTTCACTAGTTCAGATCCTGGGCATGGACCTACACACCACTTATCAAGCCATGCCGTGGCAGGCATTCCACATACAAAGTAGAGGAAGATGGGCACGGATGTTAGCTCAGGACCAATCTTCCTCAGCAAAAAAAGAGGAGGATTGGTGGCAAATGTTAGCTCAGGGCTAACCTTCCTCAAAAAAAAAAAAAAAAAAAACAATGAACTCCTGCCATTTGGGACAACATGGATGGACCTTGAGGGCATTACACTAAGTGAAATAAGTCAGAGAGAGAAACACAAACACTGTATGATCTCACATGTGGAATCTAAAAAAACAAAACAAAAAAACAAGTTCATAGATACAGAGAATAGATTGGTCTCTTTATTCACCACCTACATCTGGCTGACCTTTCAACTTGTTTTGACCAATAAAATGTGGCAGAAGTGAAGATGAGTTCTGAAATCTAGGCCTCCAGAAGGCTTGTAGCTTCTGTCTTCACTCTTTCAAGATCCAGCCCCAGGCAAAGAGGCCTGGGCTAGACAACTGAGTAAGACACCACAGAGAGGGAGAGGTCACAGCCTTTTAGACTCTTCAGCTCCGGCCAGACCACCCAATAAAAGCAGCCTCATAAATGAGTCCAGGTGAGACCCATAGAACAGTTTAACCAATCTATAGACTCTTGAAAAATAATAAATCATTGTTTGTTCGTTTTTTAAAAGATTGGCACCTGAGCTAACATCTGTTGCCAATTTTCTTTTCTTTCTTCTTCTTCTTCTCCCCAAAGTGCCACGCCCGCCCAGTACATAGTTGTATATTCTAGTTGTTGGTGCTTCTGGTCGTGCTATTTGGGATGCTGTCTCAGCAAGGCTTGATGAACGGTGCCATGTCTGTGCCTAGGATCTGAACCAGCGAAACCTGGGGCTGCCGAAGCAGAGCGAGCGAACTTAACCACTTGGCCTCCAGGCCGGCCCCATATCATTGTTGTTTTTAGCCATTAAGTTTTGTGAGGTTTGTTATATACTATTAAATATGAGAAACATACTTTTTTGGTTATTAGCATCAAGTTTAGAAAGCCCTTGCCATTTCATATTATAAAAATATAAACCTATGTTTTCCTCTAGTGCTTTTATACTTGAATTTGTACATTTAGCGGTTTAATTTTCTTTTTGCCATATGATACGAAGATGGTACCCAATCTTGTTTTTCCAAATAGTTATCTTGTTATCCGAATAACATTTAATACATAACCATTCTTTCCCCCATTGATTTGAATACTACTTTTTGCATATACTAAATTTTGAGGACACCTCATGGGACAAATCCAAAAGAAAAATGTTCAAATCCACCTTCAAATACAGAAGTTACTAAACCAAATTAGTATGGTTTGTATAAAAAAATTCCATAGTTCCATTTTAAGTATGTATTTGCATATTTTATTATAAATATTATTTTTCTACATTTCAAGAAGAAAATCAGAAACATGTGTTTTCCAACATTTTGTTATGGAAATAGTCTTATTATTCAGAAAGATTTTTAGTATTATATTCACTGTAATATGATTTTACTGGTACTAATTAACCCTGGTCTTGTAAAGTGGTTTCTACAATTCCCTGACTATGTATTAACCAAATGACCTTAAGTCAGCATTAATCCAACTGAAAATGCTTCTTGAGAAGACTTCACTGCAATCTACAAATATGAGATAAAATTCAAGTCAGTTTTTTCCACATTACAAAAATATGAGAAAAAATAGAGCTCGTTAACTTCCAGGTAGGACTTTGTCAACATGCAGGTCTCCTGGAAGTTTTTCAGTCCCTTAAAGTGAAATCTGAATAAGAAGACATTTTATGGAAATCATCGTAATAGCAAGATTAAATCTCACGTTCTGCCAACAAAGCATACTAACAATGTTAAAGAAGAAATCCAATTACTAACTTCAAGTAAAAGTATCCACTCCAATGATCACTCTTGAGTTGCCTCCTTTTAGTTCTCCTCCATTGTCAAACTTTTCCTCATGAGTGTCACGGAAACCATTGGATTGGAGGACAGAAAAAACATCCCAAAAGGCAGAAGTAGCAAAGGAGCTGACTTCTAAATGGGGTCCCTAGAAAGGATAGCCTGCCTCCTCAGAAATGCCCTACATCACTAGGATTGCTCCAATGGATTTGATCATGTTGCCTGAAATCATATCAATTAAAGATTTATTTCAGTCAATGAGTTTTCTCTTTCTAAAACAGACAAAAATCTCTAAGATGTTAAGAGCTTATCAAACATCATTTGTTTGTACTTTCATTGGATTTTTCTAATAAATTGTAGAAATCACCTGCACTGAAGGAGTGAGATTTTCCTAATTATATTTAAAAGCACCTTCATTCTGCCTGTTATTGGCTTTGAAATCTAAAATCATTTTTTAATTAAACTTTAATCTTGAGATAATTATAGACACATGTAAGATACACATGTATTGTAAAAAATAATAGGGAAAGTACATCCTTTACATAATTCCCCCCAATGATTACATCTTGCAAAACTATAGTGCAAAATTAAAACAAAGATATCAACACTGATACTGTCAAGATGCAGAGCATTCCATCATCACAAAGATCCTTTGTGTTGCCCTTCTAAAGCCACACTCACCTGCCTCCCACTTCTACTCTCTCCTCAACCCTGGCAACCAGTTAACTGTTCTCCAATCCATAATTTTATCATTTTAAGAATGTTATATAAATGGAATCATACATTATGTAACCTTTTGGAATTGGCTTTATTCACTCAGTATAGTTCTCTGGTGATTCATCCAAATTGTGTGTGTATCAATACTTTGTTCCTTTTTATTACTGAATAGTATCCCATGGTATGGCTGTACCACAGTTCATTTAACCATTCACCCACTAAAGGATATCTGGGTTGTTTCCAGTTTGGAGTTATTATAAATAAAACTGCTATAAAATTTGTGTATAGGTTTCTGTAAGAACATAAGCTTTCATTTCTCTGGGATATATGCCTAGGTGTATAATTGCTGGGTCATATGGTAGTTGCATGTTTAGTTTTTGAAGAAACTACCAAACTTTGTCCAGAGTGGCTATACCATTTTATATTCCAAGCAGCAATATATGAATGATTCCACTTCTCTTCATCCTTGCCAGCAACTGGCGCTATAACTGTTTTTTTTAAATTATTATATTTTAGCCATTTTGATAGTTGTGTGGTGATATCTTGTGGTTTTAATTTGCATTTCTCTAAAGACTAATAATATTGAACATCTTTTTGTGTGCCTGTCACCTGTATACTCTTTTCGGTGACTCTTCATGTCTTTTGCCCTTTTTTTTTTTACCAGACTGTTCAGATGGATATATGGTTTGTAAATATTTTCTCCCACTCTTGACTTTTCTTTTCATCCTCTTAACTGGGTCTCTGCAGAGCAAAAGTTTTTAAATTTGAAGAAGTACACGTTATTAATTTTTCCTTTTATGCATTGTGCTTTTTGTCTCAAGTCAAAGAATTCTTTACCTAGTCCTGGGTCCCAAAGATTCTCTCTTATTTTCTTCCTAAAAGCTTTATAGGTTTTCTATTTTACCATGATCCGTTTTGAGTTCATTTTTGTATGAGGTGTGAAACTTAGGTCAGGGTTCATTTGTCACCTGTAGCTGTCTAACTGCTCCAGCACCATTTGTTGAAATGGCTATCTTTCCTCAGTTGAATTTTTTTTGCACTTTTGTCAAAAATCAGTTGGACATATTTATGTGGGTCTACTCCTGGATTCTCTATTCTATTCCATTGCTCTATATGTCAGTCCCTCCACTAATACCACACATTCCTGACTATTGTGGCTATATCATAAGTTTTGAAATCAGGTAGACTGATTCCTCCCACTTTATTCTTCTTTCCAACAAAGATTCTAGCTATTCTAGTTCTTTTGCCTTTTCATATAAATTTTAGGACAGTGTTGTCTCTATCTAGAATAAATTTTGCTGGGATTTTGACAGAAATTGTGTAAATCTATATAACAATTTAGGGAGAACTGCTATCATTGCTATGTCAAAACTTCCAATCCACGAACACAGTATATCTCTCCATTTATTTAGATTTTCTTTGATTTCTTTCATCAGCATTTTGCAGTTTTCAACATAGAAGTCCTACAAATATTTTATTCGATTTATACCTAAGTACTTTCAGTTTCTTTGTAGCAACTGTTATATTTTTAATGTCATTGTCCACATGTTCATTGCTAGTATATATACATACAACTGACTTTTGTATGTTTATCTTGTATCCTGTGACCTTGATAAATTCATTTATTAGTTCTAGAGTTGGGTTTTTTAAGTAGATTTCTTAGAATTTTCTACATAAAAAAATCAGGTCATATCATCTGCAAATAAGGACAGTTTTATTTCTTCTTTTCCAAATTTGTGTGCCTTTTATTTCCTTTTCTTCCTTACTGTGCTGGCTAGAACTTCTACCACTATTCAAATAAGAATGGTGAGAGCAGACCATGTTGACTTGTTCCCAATTGTAGGAGGAAAGCATTCACTCTTTCACCATTAAATATAATGCTAGCTGTATGTTTTCTTTATCAAATTGAGGAATTTGCCCTCTATTCCTATTTTCCTGCTTTTGTATCATTAACAAGTGCTGGATTTTGTCGAATGCCTTTTTAGTATTGATTAATACAATATGATCATCTCGTTTTTCTCCTTTAGCCTATTAATATGGTGGATTACATTGATTGATTGATTTTCCAAATAGTTGAACTAGCCTTGCATTCCTAGAATAAACCACATTTGGTCATGGTATATAATTTTTATATATATTGCTGAATTTTATCTGCTAATATTAGTTAAGGATTTTTACACCAGTATTCACGAGGGATACAGATCTGTAGTTTTATTTTTTGAACTATCTTTGCTGGATTTAGTATCAGTGTAATACTAACTTCATAAAATGAATTGGGACGTGTTCCCTCCTCTTCCATGTTCTGAAAGAGATTGTGTAGAACTAATACTAATTATTCTTTGTATGTTTGGTAGAATTCTCCTTTTTAAATCCCTTTTTTCTGGCATCCCAGTTCTTTCCCTTACTACTTCGGTGACCTAGATCTTTCACTGAGCTTTCTTCAGGTTATGCAACAGGGAAGTGGAGAGAGTAAAATGTACCCAGACAGGTATCTTTAAGAGTTAAAGGTAGAGTGCTGAGAACAGTACTCACACATACTGGAAGGCGTTGTTATGGTTACGATTACTCCCTATATATAATCAGTCACCAAGCCCTCCAATTTTTCCTTTAAAGATCATCCCCAGGGCCAGAACTAGGGTGAGGAAAGAGAGGCAGCCATGGCACAGATTCAGGGTCAGTGCACCTCTCTTGCTTTTCCCCATTTCTTTCTACATCTGCAATCACTCAAAATCACCCCTTCATTCCTATATACTTGGATATTTCAATGGCCTTCTAATTGGTCAGTCTAATTGCAATCACTCTCTGTTCTCACCTATCAAGACATCTCCAAATCTTCTTAAAAATAACTCTCTGTGTTCAAAAACTGCAAAAAGTATATTACTGATTACACGATATGTTTTATATCCCTTAGGAAGAGAACATAGGCATATAACATGGTCTTAAAGTTCATTGACTGCAAGCAATAGAGACTGACTTTGGAGCTAAGCTGAGCAAAAAGGAATTTCTTAAAAGGATGGGTGGTAGTTCCTAGAATTTAAGGAAAAACTTAACAACTATGCCTGGGGAAAGACAGGAGCATGTTAGCTCTGGAGTTGTGGGTGGAAGGAATTAAGAGACTCCTCAGGATACCACCAGTGGAATGAGTCAACTCCCATCATTTTCCATCCCTAGGTCACTCAGGTTAGTCATGTGCTCACCCTAGGCCACGAGAGGGCAGAGTGCCTTGATTAACTGCCTTACCAAAACAATTCTCAGTTGAAGAAGGTTCCTGAGGGCAGGCTTTGACAATGAGATTCACCACTGTATCTCCAGCATATATAGAACAGTGGCTGAAGCATAGTATGAGCTTGGTAAATATTCACCAAATGAATGAGTCGAGAGAAAACAGAAGTATCTAATCGGAACAGCAGAAAATGGGTGCAAAACGGGGAAAAACGACAGATGCCATGTACAAAACCTCTTCATAATCTAGCCATACCTTATATGGATCAGTTCCATTCATTAGGGCATGGATCCTCTAAACCCCGTTAATAATAATTTCCATTATTACATAACACTTTTCAATGTATTGAGTGCTTCCACATACTCAAGTTGCATTGTCTTTGGATCTCTCATTTAAATTTCAACCAAAATTTCATCCACTCTTCAGTCCTTACCTTGGTTTCAATTCTATTATGAAGGCTTCCTAAATAATTTCCAACATTTCTCTCTCCCTTCCTTGAAAATTTGTGTTACTGCTGTGGATTTCTATTTGACTCTTGATGTGTAAACCTTGTCTCAAAAACTAACATTTGTTTGAGTGCTGGGTCTTGTAAGGCAGAGTCTTATAATTCCCAATATCTTTCCCCTAATGACTTGGACAATACCCTGCACCCAGGACATAATAAATATAAATTAAAATGAAATCATTAAGGTGATTATTTTAAAAAGATTTATTTTTCTCATTGCAACTAAAACTCTTACTAATCTACAGATGAAAGTATATTTTGGCTATAAAATATTACTTATAAAATTAATGTGAATTTTAATTTTAGAAGTATGCAGACACAAATTTTATCAATATGATGACAAAATTTGAATTATATGGTGAAATAACTATTATGCACTTATGAATGAATATTATACATTGTGGTAGCTAATCTCTAAAGATGCTTCTCCTCCTTCGCCCCTCCTCTCCTCCCCCAACAATAAAGCAAGCCTTCTGAGTGGATGCATGCCCTTATGTAGTTTCCTTGCTTTGAATCTGGGCTGGTCCTGAGATTCGCTTCTGACCAAGATAGTGTAGAGTAAGAGACGCTGCAGAATTTCCAAGCCTGTAAGATTTCCAAGGTTATAAGAAGCCTTTCAGCTGTCATCTGGGTTGTTTAGACTATGTGCTTTGCGGGGAGAAGGTCAACAGAAACAGCCACACTGGAGGAAGCCCAAGGTAGTCATGTGGAGAGGACACTAGAGAGAGAGAGATGCCCTGCCAGCCCCAACCATTCCAGTCGTCCAACGGAGGTGACAAACACGTGAGTGAAGAAGCTATCTTGGATGTCCAGCCCAATGGAACCTTCAGGTGACTCCAGCCCCAGATTGTTGTTTAAAGCCACTAAGTTTTGCAGTGGTTTTTTACACAGCAATAGATAACCAAAGCACATACTTAAAACAATCACTCCAGCACACGCAAAACAGGATCATAATATATATGTTTTTTATTTAGGACATATCCCTAAAGCTATTACTATTTTGTCTATTGTTGTTGTTTTTCATTGTTTTAGTTTGTTAATTCTATTGCCACTTTTAGTTTTATTCCATTATTTCATATTATAAATAATTGGCACATTAAAAACAGTAACATAATAAGAGAAAACATTTTCTCTTTGTAGAATCCACTCAATTGTTTATTAAAAAATGTAGCTTTTAAACATTTTTTGACAGTAAGGACAATGTCTTGATTATTTTTTCTCTATACTAAGTAGAACATAATAGTTATTTAATAAAGCTTGAGAATTAAATTGGTGAATGATGGGAAATGATCATTTGGTGAAAATTTTGATCATATATCTTGTACTAATCCACCATTGACCCAGTTAAGAATTTTTCAAATAAAGATTTATTTGACATCTATTGTCACATCTGTTTAAAATTCTTAAGCTTTTATTCTAACTCAATAGTACTATTGATTAATGCATTCTAATGCATTATTACTTCAAAACGCACTTTGTAACTATCAATTCACAAATAAAAATAAAATAATTTGACATTTTAAATGCATTTAAGGGCCTAATAGGAAATAATTAGAAATAAATACAATAGCCATTTAATATAGCTTTTGAAAAAAAGTAGAAAAACTTTTTCTAAAAGCCTTGTTGAAACTTTTTACCAAGTTTTTGCAAATATTGTTTTTTTTTTTACTAGCTTAATGGAGTAAGTTTCTTAAAAATTTAGTACCTACTGCAACTTTATATTCTATATGTACCACTAATAACTTAAAATTTTCTACTATGATTGTTTATATACTTAGTTTATGAAATCAGTGTCTAAGAAAACTTTGATTATGACTATCTGGAAAAATTACACATATATCTCTATTTACTAAAATCTGAGGCTTCCATACTTCCTGATCTGCTTTCTATTTCATGAAAGTGAGTAGATTTCTAACCAATTCAATTGGTTAACCAATTTAAGCAATTGGTTCAAAAAAGGATGAAAAGTTACTAACGGTTGGATAAAAGCCTGGGGATTTATTTTAGTCTCAATGTATTCATAGTGGACTTTTGAAAGAGAAAATCTGGAAGTCCATCAGCCAGAAAATATTTTATAAAAGGGATTTAAAATAAATTAAGCATATTCTAAGACTCTCAAGAGGGTCTTCAAAATGAAGATGCCCACGAGATGTGACATTAATCAAGTGATTGAAGTAAAAAACAACTCAGCCTGGCTAAGTGCCTATTTACTGAGATATTTCTCGGTTCAACAAACGAGAAGATGTAAAAGAATAGTGTTGAGGTGTTCCTAAATTACAATTCTCATATTTTTACAATCTTCTTCAGAACTTCTCACACAGTCACTTCGATGAATTCCAGAATATATGGATTGTTCTAAATCACTGTGGCCAAGGGGCCTAGCAAAAAGGTAGTCTGATTTTACCCTTTTATCTTCATAAGACAGAAGTTTAGGGGTCAGGACTTGAAGTCTACCAAGAAAATCAAATAATTTGCTTAGTCTGGATAGAACCATATAGAGCATCAAACCAAATTGTGAAACAAAAGGACAGAGACCAGGAATTTGAATCAAATTACAAGGATGAAGTCAGAAATAAATGAAGATTCATACAGGACCAAGTACAAGGAGAAGCAGAAAGATGGGCAAAGCAAGGTGCACAATTCAGAGTCAGGTTAGCAGAAGTAGGCCAGGAATGCTGTGTGCAGGTTCCAGAGGCAGCAGGCGAGGCAGTGAAGAGTGGAGTTACTGGCTGACCGGGCTCCCTGGGAGAGAGGAGAAGGCTCTCAACAGTCTCTGCAGTGCACCAAGTTGCAACTGACGTTAGCTCCACCTGCACCCAACTGTAATGCATGTGTTAATCCCTAAACACCTAGCCCCAAGGATCCCAAAAGAGCTTTACACACTATGCAGAGCCAACAGGTTGAAAAGTTTCCCCGTGGAGTTCCCACAGCAGTGTCAGAAGAGACAAATGAATGACTGCACCTTTGTATAATCCTTACTTACAACTTCCTAGGTGGAAAATGACCAAGGAACTCTGAAGAGGTAAAATAATCATTTTATCTTTTAAGATTTCTGGCGTCTTCTTCTTCGGATATAAAAATGCATACTAAAAACTTTCACTGCATATTAAAGTAAAAAACTAAAAGGAGGGGAACTATCAATCTAGAAATCACAGTGGCTGGTGGCTAGACAGGAATGTATATCCTCTGAATAATATAAATCATAAAACCTCAGTATTAAAGACCCTTCACCCAACTGAGATGCTTGGAAAGATTATGATGGAAGAAAAATGACTGTATTACACTCAAGTTAGAAAGTCAGTATTTTTCCATTCTTAAAAACCCTGATCCCAATGCACCAAGACCTTATTCCCTAATAACAACTGATCAAAGGAGAGCGATTTCACTGCTTACTTGTACTGCAGTCAATGAAAGATGAGAACCTATAAGAACCTGCCAACAAAATACTCCAGACAAGTGCAAAATCTATGAAGTATAAGGAGTATATGCCCCACACTATAAAGAAAAGAAAGTCTTACAGCTTTTTCTAAAGCATCAATCAAATCAGAACGAAGTGCCACAGAGAGGATTTTGCTTTATGAAGTGCTGGCTTCCTTCAAGGTCATTCATGACGGTGATGCAAAGATGTCTGCAATCCTGTGCTTTCAGTCTCAGCACTAGAGAACTGCCTAGGGTCCTTACTTAATGAGTTTACTAGCTGAGCTTCATCTTAATAGAAGCAGTTGAGTTCTAAAAACATTTTTCTTTAATCTCAGCTCAGTGCAGTCTCTTTCACGGCTACAAAAAAATAAACAATACACTTATTATAAAGTCATGAATACTGAGCAAAAATAAACGTGATAGCCAAAAAATTACTAAATATTATTATTACAAATGCCAGTTTTCCTCATTTATTCATCATTCTACTCAAAATCTATAAAATATTTACCTTTTAACACTGAACCTCATATTTGTTGCTCTCCTTTCTCCCTGAAGACACCCTTCATTTACCAAACCTCAGATCTTTGAAAGACAATCCAAGATATAAAGGCTATAAAAAAACCTAAACCAATGGATATGAAGCAAGATTAGAATTAGGCAGCAGATAAATCTGAAAATGTAGACTGGCACACAATTTTCTTTTTTAACTATCAGAATGTACCTGCATCTCCGCATTAAAAAGGAAAGAGGACCACTGAGCACTCTCCAAATATTTAACATAGCATTCTTCTATTGTACTATTGAGGGAGTCCAATTTAGTCTATTATTCTATCAATGCTTTTTACTTGATAATCTTATCTGATCTTTCGGTGTAAGAGTCATCACTGATGACCACTCATATATTTACTAAGCCCTCTGGTTATATTTAAGTAATACCATGTTAAACTAGCTTCTCTGAGAATATAATTATAATCAGAGGCCTTCAAAAGGACCACATTTTGCTTTTTCTCTAAGATCCTTTGGCCACACTCACAGGACAAGACCATATGGCCACAAAAACCAAAGGTAAATTCCAGAGAGGTTCCCAACCAGGGCTCACGTCTCCTCTACGTCAGTCCAGCACTATATGAGGAGCCAAGAAATTCTAGCTGTCTCTTTAAGCACATGTCCATAAAAATGATCCAAATAATACTGTTTCAAAGAATTTTACTATTAAAAAGTGCCATAAAAAACTAAATAATAATACTCAGTACAAACAATATTCAATACTAACAATGAAGAAAACCTAGAAAACCTAACGCAGACCATAAAATGCCAGGAAAAATATTTTCATTGTCTAAACTCTTCTGAAAAGTATGTCACTACTTCCTAGAAGTGCTTTATTCCTTTTGTTATCCTTTAACACATAGCCTAATGCTCAACAGATACTCAAAAATATTTGCTGAATGAAGCCATGAGTAAAAAAATGAAATTAAGCAAAATATAGGCACTAACTCCCTGAGGTTAGCAGAGTATCATTCAGTATGCAGAAATAATATCTCATAAAATACTTCAAGTATAACCAGAGAGCTTAGCACATATAGATAGTCAATATTCAGACATTTTTGTTTTGAAAAAAGTATTTCCATAAAAATTTGTAATTTATTTCCTCCAAATTTACTTTTACTGCTACTAAGCAATAAACAGTGCAACATAAAGAGATGATCGTAACCAAATATTCTTTATTAAAATAATTATAGATGAACAAATTCTAAATCTACTAAATTTAATATACAATATAGTACAAAACCTTGGAATTACAAACAACTAAATACAAGCTAAATAACTTCTCTTAATAAACTCAACCATATTGAAAACATTTAACCCATTATTTAACATGGATGTTGGATGTCCACTCAAAATATCCTTTAATTTCTCCCACCTACACTTTTCCAGGCACTGAAAAAGCCCTAGTCTAACCTCTCTCGTCCTCCCATGCAAGCTTTTTATATCTTGCCCTCATGGTATTTTCCAACTGTCTGCCTTAAACAAAGCGTCCTTGCTGGCAATGGCTTGTTGCTAGTCAGTATTTAGCTCTCTCTTTCTGTAGCTAAGAGAGAGCAACCATCTGCTTCCCACAGCTTTTCATTCCTTCGACAGATTTTTGCTCTTTCCTCTTTCAACTCAGAAACAGAAAGCAAGAGATAAAACAAAGCATCTTAGGTCCACAAGAAGCTGCAGGACACCCAGGAGAGTTTCCTCCCAATCAGAAAAATGCTTCCTTAGCAACGAAGTTACTAAGGCCAATTAACCTCCCTTCTCTATCAATATTCAGTTTACATTGAAGCCCTTTTTGGTGAAGCCCTACAGTTTTACAGTGAGCTTTCTGGCCGATAAAAGGGGGCTTCCGTCTTAAAGGAGCCAGACCTTTTCTCCTGAATGCAAGTGCGATTTGAACTTAACATAAAGTGTTAGGTGATTTCCCAACAGGATGTAAGGGACTGGAAACATAGAAACAACATAGAAATTAAGTGCATTCAACCAACACAGGCCTAAAGTGAGACTGAAACATTTCAGAGCAACCAGAGATTGGATACCTGGAGAATAAGAGATGTGGAAAAGATGCTTTGTAGCTGTCATTGCTTCATACTTGCCTTGGCTGATTTATGGCCCTTCCCACAACCAACAAAGCCCAGGTCACCACTAAATAATCACAATATCAGTAGAATCCTGGAGAAAAGATGAATGGAAGAGAGAAGCACAGACAGTATCAAAACTAAGGAATTTCCTTCCAGGCAAGAAAGTCAAAAATTAAAACTAGTGAGGAAATAGGATTTCAAAGTCATGAACTAGTTCAGAAATAGTAAAAGCTATGACACAATTAAAGAAAAGGAGGTGCTTTTATAAAAATGTACAAATGTACAATGAAAATTCTCCCCTCTCCTGAGATTTCAAGCTGTAAGATGGAGGTTACACTTCTCTAAGTCTCACAATTATATTATTATACTGCATTCCAGTTAAGGTACAGAAAATGACAGAAATATTGTACAATAGGTAATTTGTTGTCCTCTGGTGTTCATTTTCCAGGTCTTGATGAAGCAAAATCCTTTGTTGAATGACTTGAAATTTTCTAAAATTCTATATATAATGCAACACGGAACGACTTGTACTTAGTAATTTATAATAGGCACTATCAATCATCCTTCAGCAGTTTTGGTCGCAGCTCTCCGATATCAACATGTGATACCCTGTATCTCAAAGCAATCCTTGCTATGAACAGTCATAACACAGAATTTCAAAACGAGTTTTGTTTTCTAGTGTTATCACTTAACCTATGTAGGACTCTATCCCACTTGCACAAAGATTTATTCTGAGACAGTAAAGCTGCCTTAAGGCTGCACTAATAAAAATTAACATTTGTTAATCCTTGGCTCCCACTATACTATTTGATCCTCATAACCACCCAATGAGGCAGTGATTGTCACCACGCCCTTCTCCAGCTGAGGTATCTGATGTTGAAAAAGAGTGGGGAAAGGAATAGGAACTTGGTGAAGCACCTACGGCAACATGTGCTTTCTTTTCGCAGCACTGGCCAGGTGTTTTCTTCCATGACATCATTTAATGCACACATCGACCCCCTCTGCACAGCCCTCAGTTCCCCATCTCCTGAGCCCCGTAAGCATTTGGGATGCAGGCTCACAGATGAGGGATTCAAGGCTCAAAGAGGTTCAGTAACGTGTTCAAAATACACAGTTAAAATGAGGAAAAGGAGGGATTTAAAACCAAGTTCACCCAACTCCAAAGCCCTTGTTCTGTCAACCATGCCTCACCACCTGCTCCCCAAAGCCCTCGGCGGCCCCATTATGCTGCTCTCTGAATCCCTTCCACTGACGGTAGGAAGCACCATAGGTCTAAGAAATATTTTCCAAATGTCAGTCATGAGCCACTAGAAGGTTCTAAAATCAATTGGTGGGCCTCAACCTGCATTTTTTTTAAATAAAATAGAGCAGAATAGATTAATAGGCAGAGTAGATCAGAAAGAATAAGAATTGTTTCACGAACATTGGTTTCAGGCATGTGTGTGTTTGGAGTGTACTGGGTCCTGATTTTAAATGTATTTCTTATTGTGGGTTCATATCAAAAAAGTTTGAAAGCCACTGGTCTCAGAGGATGCTCTCACACAGACCCGGATCATGGAGAGACTTATCAAGGGACTGGAAACTACTCAATGCTAAGCTCTGTTCACTTAAATAACATCAGGAAACACAAGACAGGAAGCCCCTTCTGAGACAAGGCATTAAAAGGATTACCTAGAATCAGCATAGGAGGAGGATGTTGATTGTATAATTACATACCTCCTTTACAGCAGCTCCAGTCCATCAAATAGATAGTACGGTTTATTTTTTACAACACTAATTATGTAATTATCCATAACATTAAATCAGTTCCACCTGATTCAGTCTATCACAGGTTTCCTGAAACACTCATTTGTTTATTACTTTTAAAAAGAACACTAAACTACCAATCATCTTATACGTAAAAGTTCCAGTGTGGAAGCTGGTAAACTTTTCTTGAAAAAGATCTTCCATCACATATGACACTTTCGGTCCTTTGGGATAAACAGCAATTGAAATTTCATGTTAATATACCTTGGAGCTTCTACAAACAGATTTCAGACAAGTGCGTTCTCACTTTTTTCTTCATTATTTCATAAAATAATGCCACACTGGACATTTTCATGAAAATCTTTTCTACAGAGTAAAACTTGGTTGTTCTTTATAATACTTCTTCTGGTATATCATTCATTCAAAATGATTCCCTGAGAAAGTGCTACAAAGATAAACCAGCTACGGATCCTGCACTCAAGGAGCCAGAAGTTGATTAGGGGAGATATAACACTGAACACTACGGCCTCCACTCAGCTGCTTCCCAGCACCTCTGAGCAAAGCTATAAATAACCCCCAGCTTCAAGCCAATAGCAGCAACAGCTGTAGAACACCCAGAAAAACTCACCAGATACGCTCTAACAAGCAAAAGACTAAAACAAGGAATACACAGATAAGGACCAGGGCCAGGAGAAAGCATGCAAATTACAGACCCCATCTGGTTATCCCACCCACATATTCACACTAGTCTCAGCTCTGCCTCCCCCTTAAACCTATCTGACATAGTCCAATACCACTAGTCCGTGAACAGCAAAGAAGATCCAGCACACTCCAAATCGGTTGGGGCAGTCACCAAGGATCCTCCTCCCTTTTTCCACACCTAACCTCCCTTATCTCTGACTAACTTAAAACCCCTAACACCATCATTCTCTCTAATTCTTTGGGTCACTGTTTGTACTGGACTTCCTGGTGTATAAATCTCAGCTTTCCTTAATGGATTCTGACTTGGTCTGTCTCTCTGACTCTCAGTACTCCCTATTCACTTGAATGGAAATCCCAGCTTCAGGAACCTTACAATGCACCAGTAACCAGGCTAATGCCCTAGCACAGCCAGCCTACTACTCCCTAGGAGAGAAGATTTAGACAAATCATACTAAAAACTCCAACTACTTTTCAGACCAATATAATCATAACTCAACATTCTCACATTCCACCCAAAAATCCTTTCTTTAGTGCAGAGGCCCACTTACTTCCCACCACTACCCTCTGTACTCACCACCATGTATATCCCTACAGCCATTCCAAGAATCCAGGACATAATATGCAATGGAAAAGGTACTAGACTCCTTCTGGCAAGTTAATTCCAACACCCACTGTCATCAAATGAGTACGACTGCAGAAACATTTTTGAAAGTTGGTTTCCCACCTCAAGAATGCCCAGTATGATATGCTACAGTTTCCCTCCTAAGAGTCACTGTAGAAACTAAGAGTGGTTGACAGCCTCATAAGGCAGTCAAAGGGACAGATGGAATCCATCCCCAGCCCTCAAGTTTCCTGTTGCCAGATTCCAACCATGAGTTTTAACTCAGTTTGACTTATCAGGATGCCAGCTGCCAAACTGGAAAGCCATGGGCACTTCAGCTTTGTTTGAAGTAACTGCCAAATATCCTCTACTTAGGTCTATAGTTATGACTCTTGACTTGGTTTCTCATTTTCAGCCCCACTCCTGCCCTCTAGATTCATCTTGGTTTGCATCGGTTGACCATCAAGACTTCCCAAGGACTCTGACTTAAGGAAGAAGTTGGAACTACTACCACAGAATAATAGTGGAAATGACCTGTTACAAAAGGAAGATAAAAAGAATTTATTGTCACCACTATCACACAGACAAAAAGAAGAGAGAATTTCAAGAAGAAAGGGCTTAGTCAACAGTGTCAAATGTTGCAATGTCGTCAAGGATGATGAAGACACTAAATGTGGTGATTACAAGGTAACTAGTAACTTAGAAGGAAGCAATTTCCATAGCTGGATTTTGGTAAAAATCAAAAGAAAAAGAGTTGAAGTTGGAATGAGTGGCAAAAGGGTGAAGGTATTGTAGATTACATATTCAAGAAATCAGGTAGTGAAGGAAAGAAGAGAGAGAGGATTGTAGAAGAGGATTTAGAAGCAGCAATATAGGTATGGCATAAACATACAGGGCCAACAATGGAACCTGGGTTTTGTGGGCATTACTGAGAAGGTCAAAGTCAAAACTAAGTAAGAAGGAAGAAGAAACAAAAAGGGGACTGATGTCATTGAGGGTCTTGAGACAAAAAGAAAGTAGAGAGTATGTTCAGAGAGAGAGAGAGGTGTAAATATAGTTGGAAGTAAGGTACTTATTAAATAGGAGGATTTTAGAGTTTGAGATCATTATATTTTTTCCCTTTTGTTCTACATCTAACAAACCTAAAAGGAGTATAAGGGTAAACTATTTTACAAATAATTATTGGGAAGAGAGTATTTAATAATATCACTTCAAATTAGTTGATGGTCATTTTAACTATTTCACCCAAAACAATATACAGTCATGTGTCACCAAACAACGGGGATACGTTCTGAGAACTGTGTTGTTAGGTGATTTCGTCATTGTGCAAACATCATAGAGCGTACCTACACAAACTTAGATGGTACAGCCTACTACACACCTAAGCCATCTGCTACTAATATTATGGGACCACTGTCGTATATGAGGTCTATCATTGACCAAGACGTCATTATGTAGCATGTGACTGTATACGAGCAATTAAAATAATGCACTGTGTCCTTCCTCAGAAATAA
The DNA here is from genome assembly GCF_021613505.1 of Equus quagga. NCBI lineage: Eukaryota > Metazoa > Chordata > Mammalia > Perissodactyla > Equidae > Equus > Equus quagga. The sequence goes on from NC_060273.1 coordinate 125,822,916, forward strand.
TTGGCTCCTGTTAGACCTTTACAACTGAACATAAGCATTCCACATTGAAAGTCAGATTTTCATACAGAAATATCAGCTCCATATTCTCTCAAGTGCACATCTGCTGCTACAAGTGATCTTACTTTTGATTTATAAAAAACACCTCAACATTAGAACTATACATAAAGGAAGCTTTCTGATATAACTCGCTGCTGAGTTAAAATACAGTGGCTAGGGCAGGTGCCTTTACAAAGGCTTTTCTACTAGCTTGATAAATAGAAAGAGAATTAGTTACCTATGTATAATGATTCAACTTCATTTCTCTCAAAAAATAGATTCTCTCTTTGCTCTGCAAAGGAGAACAGAGCACAGAGAATTTCAAAGGTAGAAGTAACCTTTAGAAGCCATTTAGGTTATAGGTTCCCACTAAACCTAACACACTCTGTGAATTTTGCAAAGTCATATTGCTCAGGTACCAAGGGCCTAGAGAAGAAAAAAGATTCAGGAGAATATGGAACATGTCCCTGACTCTATATAAGACTTCTTGTCTCCACAGCAGAACACTAAGTTGCTTTAAGACTCCTAAGATTTCATTAGATAGTTCAAAGAGTTTTAGTGCCACATCTCTATATGTGGTTTCTAACGAGTTTTAAGAATAAGCAAGCAAACACTTCTGTCGTATAGCAGTTAAAGAAATACAGTTTGTACAACAAATACTGTACCTAGTACAATAATCCAGTTTTATTGGAACTGCAAGTCTTAATCAGACCTGACTGGTTTTAAGAATATCGTTGACTACTCTCTCCTCTCAAACACCACACTACTTTATGGCATATATTTACATTATAAATTAAATAAAATTAAAATTTACTTTGTCTTTGAATTTTTTCACAATACCCAATATCATAAAAGTGGGATTGGCATATGCTGTATTAATAGTTATTTTCTTTAAAAATCCATTTATCTATCAGCATTAGATTCATTACATCAATGAATAAACACTGAGTGACTAATATACATGCTTCCATTTGTATCTATACACATTAAATATAACAAACTTTCTGGTATTTTAACATTGCTTTAATAATTACATTCTCCAATATGAGGGGTAATCATGCTTATTACTTATCATTTACATTTATCAACATGTCTATACTTCAGTCTAAAAATAACAGTTGCTTTACAGAGAAATTGTTGACAGAACTGTGGCTTGTCATTTATTCCATTACCAAAAAAGCCACAATATTCTAACATATGAGTCTATTTTGGACATACAAAATAGAACTCATCCTAGAAGTCACTTAATAAAATCCTTAGGGCAAGTGAGTATATTTGAAGGCCTGGTTACCTCAGAAGATCATCATTCTCTGAATACGTTCTTTGGGCATTGAGATCGTCTCCTGTTACTGATTCTCAGCTTTATGCTTCAGGGAATTTATGATGGGTTGTTTTTGTTGAGGGCTCTCTATAATATTCTACCTGCCCCAGACTGAAGAAAGTCCCAGTTAGTGGACTATAAAGCCCTAGGAAAAAATCCTTTTTTCCAGTAGCATATTATTGTTATTTTTATGACTCTGTCATTTTCATAGTTTCAAAAAATGTAATCTGAAGGTGCAACCTGGAGCTCTAAAGTAATGAAGATAGTAAATGAATAAATAAAATATTCTCAATACCCACCTCTGATACCTCTTCAAAACGAAGAAATGGAACTTCAGTAATCTAACTTTAGACAGAAGAATCCAAACTTCAATAACATAAAAAATCAGTGACCAACTTAAAATAAATATGTATGGGTATGTAATTTGAATTAATCAAAGGGCAAAACCTGGGCCATCATTATTCTATGAGAATGATTCAGAATTTCATAAATGAAGAAATTAGAGATAAAAAGAAAATGCAAAGCAATGTCAGCCAGAAAATGAGTTCTATAGGAAAGACTTTCAGCTATTTCCATCTTCCAAAGATTCGTTAATAATTTTTCCTACTGATTATTAACAATCAATATCCATGTTCTATATTCATCTCACTGTACCATTTTATTAAAAGTGGTTTAATGCTAAACATGATAGAAAACTTACACCTTGTTTCTCCACTCTAGTCACTGTAGTCTTTATTAGCCAGTAAGTTAATTCAGAATCAGAAAATACTTTTAAAGTTTAGCAGTTATTTTGCAATAATATACACATATGAACTTTAAAAGGCTAATAATGACCAATTTTCATCAAAAAATTGTCTAATTGGAATATATAGCTTGTGTTCCCACTTCCATTCTCAAACTATTATTTGTTTATATAAATAAGGTTCTGATAAGGACTCTCCACAATAAGTTCATATTCGTTAAAGCAGATCAGTTGTTAAATGTTTTTTTCACAATTGTTAAATGATCATATCTTCATTTCTCTAAGAAAAGTCTTCAGTTAAATCCAAAAGATCATAAGTTGATAAAGTGAAGCATTAGTGCTAACATCCATTCACGGAATTAAGTGTTACATATAATAAGACATCTCAAGAACCAGTGTTGATTATGTTGGACCCTATTGAAAATATTCATTTTTTATTTAGAAGATTTTAAATTGAGGCAGTGGACTTTTTGGTCACTGGTAAAGAAAAGACCTTGTTCAAAATTTGCCATAGTCTTGCTTCTTATTTCACAAACTCAGAAATGTCACAAGCAAATCACATTAAGTACTCTCAACAAAAAATGTCTTCTCTAATATGATTAACCTATAAGAACTCCTGTTCCCCAAACCCAGTACTAAAAGACACCCCAATATATTTAGTAGATTTCTGAATATCATCTCATTCTTTTAACTATCATTTTAAATTATATTTTAAAAATTCACAGAAGGTATAGATTACGATTTTTACAAATTATGTCACATATATTCCATTGTATTTCACTTTGATTTTCAAAATCGTATGATTATCTATATACCACTGAAAATAATGTTACAGGGAAAAAACTCATGAATCCAGCTATTATTCTACCATCAAGACTGCCGGTTCTGTTTAGAACAAGAAAGTGAATTGATTTCCTACATAACACATAGCCAAAATAAAAAAAAAATTTGAAACGACTATTAGCAGAGGCATTCCTCTGAATAAATTTAAACAGGAAATGTGACATACAGATATGGAACTATCGGTCTTTAAATTCTGAAGGGAATTCAGAGGTCCCCTAGCTCAGTTTTCCACACAATGCAGGACTCCTTTCGTAATATCAGAGGCTAGGTAATAAACTGGTGGCCTGAGGACCATTTGCAGCCCATGGATATAGTCTACTTGGCCTGCACAGGCTCTTTTTTTTTTTTTTTTTTTTTTTTTTTTAATTAAGCCAACATACAAAAATCCCGATCTCTGCCTGCTCTGGAAAACCCACCTGGGGCCCCTTTGGATGACTCATGCCCTCTCCACTTCTCCACAGTGTCCACCACTTCCCATCCACCCACTTCACTCACACAAGAGCTGCCTGGTGCTTTAAGCACTTCAGTCACTGACCACTGCTCCAGAGTTATTCACTCTGTGGCTGAACATCTCCACAAAAGGGGAGGGAGCTCACAACTTTGCAATTTGACCTATTTCGTTGTAGGCAACTTTCTAAATGTGAGAGAGGTTTGTCTAGAATAATTTCCAGACATGAACTAGTTCTATCCTCGGAAACAAAGTAAGTCTACTCTCTCTTACACGGGAAAGACTTCTAGATATCCGAAGACACTTAACCTTACCAGGTCTTCAGCTCTAGTTTAACAGCCCCCAGAGCTCTCAAATATTCCTCATAATAATATGTTGTCAAGCCCACTCATGGCCCTTGGCATGTGTCTCTGCATGGATGAATTCTATTTGACTTATTTTTTACTATTAATTATGTGTTAATTTATTATATATTCTAACTATCAGCATTCTTCTTCAGATGTAATAATGTAATATTTATTTGACCTAGATCAGTGGTTCTCAAACTTTTTGGTCTCAGGACCCATTTATATTTTTAAAATTCATTGAGTATTCCAATGAGTTTTTGTTTAAAAGAGCTATGTCTATTGATATTCACTGTATTAGAAATTAAAATTGAAATTGTAAAAAATTTATTAATCCATTTAAAAATACATGTTGATGTAATAGCATGTTCCTATGAAAAATAAACATTTTCCAAAACAAAATAAATTAGTAAGAAAAGCAACATTGTTTTACATTTTTGCAAATCTTTTTAATGTCTAGCTTAATGGAAGACAGCTGGATTCTTGTAACTATTTCTGTGTTCAATCTGTTGAAATATCACACATAGGTAGCCTCTAGAAAACTCGGGGAGAATGAGAGTAAAAAATGTACATAACATCTTAATATTATTACAAAAATAGTTTTGACCTTGTGGACCCCCTGAAAGGGTCTCTGGTACTCCTCAGGGGTTCCCAGACCATATTTGGGATCCATTTGTGCTTTAATTAATGTAGCTTAGGTTCCAGTTAGTTTTTCTAGCATCCATGGCCTTCTTTTCACTTATCTTGAGCTTGTGGTCAACTAAAATAACCTGCTCTTTCTCAAACAAATTGTTGTCATGTAAAGCTTCCCCCTTTTCATCTAAATGCAAACTTTATACATATATTTCCCTGTAGATCCCATTTTGTTGGTTTCAGGCTACTCTTCAGTGGTAGATGCCATTGGTGCCCTACCCAGGTCCCCTAAAGGCTAGCACACCTATCCCCACTCAGCAGTTGTGATAGTTGGCAGCCCACATCTCTGAAGAATTTCTCAGTAATCCTGGAGCCCACTTGCTTGGGAAGCTATGTCCACTTCCACCTCAGCCAATGACTGACTGACAAGCCAATGACTGTCACAGAGAACAAAAGGCCAGCGTCAAGGACACAAAGTGGGACTGATTCTGGGTGTATTTGGTGCTCCAGAGCTTCCTAGGGGAACAGACTAAAGTTAGTCTCTACCTGAGACCACATTCTTCCTTGGCTTTTATCCCTTGTTCTGTCCTGCTTCCGTTACTCCCTTTCTCCTAAGAGCACATCCCTAAGAAGTCACTTCAATAGGAATCTCCATCTCGGACTCAACCTAAGACATCTTTCATCCCATCAAGGTTATTGAAATATCGACTCTATCATAGAGCATATTAACTAACCATCTCAGCTGTGCAGCATCTCAAATATACTAAGTATTCTATCATAAAGTAGTGCAGTGGTCTCAAAGTGTGGTCCCTAGACCAGCAACATCAGCATCAGCTGGGAACTTGTTAGAACTACATAGTCTCAGGCCTCACCCAGACCTACTGAACCAAAAACGCTATCACAGAGATGAGCCATAATTAACTAATCTATTACTGTTGTACATTTCAGATGATTCCATTTTTTCCTATTATAAATAATGGTGAAATGACTATATTCGCAGGTAAATCTTTGTGTACATTTCTGATTATTTTATGAGGCGGCCTTCAATTTACTTTGATGTAGAAGTATTGCATCAAAAAAGATGATGTATTGATAAATAAATAGAGGGGTCAATATATAATAAAGTAAACACAGCAAAATGTTAATGGCAGAGTCTAGGTGATGAGTACAAGGATGTTCACTGCAAAATTCTTTCGACTTTTTCATATGTTTGAAATTTGTTGGGAAATGTTGAGAATGAAAAATGCTGGGAAAATTTCTATTTTATGAAGCTAAATTCCTAGAATTGGAATAGACTGTTCATAGTATGTGCACATCTTTAAACTTTGTGAAGTTAAAACATCAACCAGAAAGTGTCAGTTCCCTCACACTGTCAACACCACTTTTTAGTGCTTTTCAACTCTCTGCCAACTTGTTAGGCAAAAACTGGCAATTCATCTCTTAAATCATCATTTCCATGTGCATTTTTTTCAGTTAATATATAATGAATTGAAAAGCTTCCTAACATGCTTGGCTTCAGGTTTGGTGTTGGTTATTCAAACTATGAAGCAGTAATCAAGATTTGGGTACCCACCCACGGGCACTTACTTTATTACGAAGCACAATACCCTCAAGAATAACTTGTAAACCAAATTATATTGGTGAGAGTTACTTCCAGGCCAGCATCATACACAGGCAGAGGGGGCTAGTGTCAGATTGCCAAATGTGTCTGATTTAACAGCTCCTGAGAAAAGGCTCTTTCTTCAAAAAAAAGTTTCTCTCCCATTTTACCAGGATGCTCAGAATTCTAAGCATTAGTGGTTTCTTCCTTTGTGTTGGAGCAATTAGATCTCCACCAATTCTATTTTAAAATTCAATTATTTTACTTCTGGATGGGCTCCATATAATTGCAATGCATCTAAAGGATGGAACGCAATGAAGCCCTTAAAAAAGAACTATGGGGGCCAGCCCGGTGGCGCAGCGGTTGAGTTTGCAGGTTCTGCTTCTCAGTGGCCCGGGGTTAGCCGGTTCAGATCTCAGGTGCAGACGTTGCACTGCTTGGCAAAAAGTCATGCTGTGGTAGGCATCCCATGTATAAAGTAGAAGATGGGCATGGACGTTAGCTCAGGGTCAGTCTTCCTTGGCAAAAAGAGGAGGATTGGCAGTGGTTAGCTCAGGGTTAATCTTCCTCAAAAAAGAAAAAAAAGAGAACTATGGAATTCTACATTCACTGACATAGAAGATGTTCATGATATATTTGTTCATTGCAAAACACAAGTATATCATGTGTGGGTACGATAGAAATAAGTGGAAGGTTATCTACTAAAATATTAGTAGTAGTTACTGCCAGTTGAAGGATGTATGGGAGTTTCTTTACTCTTTTTATATATTTCTCTATTGTTTATTTTTACAATGGATATATTAAAAATTTTTCTTAACAATAACAAATACAATAAGGCTATTTGCATTTTCATAAAAAGTAAATTGAAAATATCCCAGAAAACCATGAAGCCATTAGCACCTTATCAAAATTTAATTTAGCAAGATTTTCAAGTCAAGGTTAAAGTCCCCTAAGGAATGAGACCCAGACCCAGCATATTTTAAAGGGCATAGGGGAAAAGAGTTAAAGACAGACTAGGCAAAGAAGTCTCCAGCCATGTATTAAGCAGCTGATGGATAGGTCTGTATTATCCTAGGGAGATTTCACCAGAGAAAAATCAACAGGCAACAGAAGGCATTTGGGGTCTTCAGATCCAAGAGAAATCAAAGCAGTGAAGGCTCCCTACAATCCATAGTCTCAGAGTGGATCTTAACTTTACCACAATTCCTGCTTTCGATATTATGGAAGAAAATACCTCCTGACAAATGATGTCACTTCTCCCCCTACAGCAGGTCTGGGATCCAATGGCAGTTAATTTTTCTAAATATATATTTAATAGATTTAAATTTTTAAATTTACACTTCACAAAGATTGAAAAGGAGAATATGACATGTTAAATCACTCACCTCCATGGGAAGACATGTCTGTTCATGGGCAGATGTTCCCGCACGTGACACCACAGTCTCATTTTTAATTTGAAAATGCATTTTGCACATGTAGCCATCAGAAGAGTCCTGTGTTTCATCACCAAAGAATACATAAAAAAATGCCAATTATTTTAAGAATTCATCATTCTAAGAACTACAGCATCTCCTAAGTTCTAAACTAAGCAATGAAAAACTAATGATGTTAATGAGATAATATGGATACAGAAACTCAACCAATACCCTCTGCACATAGTAGGTTGTCAATAAATAGAAGTTTTAAACCCCTACCTTTCTCACTTATTAATTATGTTTCCCCTTCTCTTAGATTAACTCTCTCCCTCCCTTTTTTTTCCCCAAGCAGTCCATAGCACAGAAGTCATAGAGAAAGCTTTAGGTTGGCAGTTGTTAAAAAGCATTTAAACTTATAGAAATATCTTGTCATATAATTAATATTGATCTTCATGGCATATATAGAAAGAGAAATTTTAGGACGCCTTACAACAGACCTTGAAGCTCAAAGGGACCTCCCATTTCAATTTCCTGTTCGAGGCAAGATCTCCATTAAAACATCCCAGGGAGGTAATTATGCAGCCCCTGCCTGAGCACTGCCAGGAACCTGCACTGTACTCCCTTACATGACCATCGTCTCTATTTTGGCACATGGCACATTGTTCATCAAGAAAGTTTTGTCCTATATTGCACTGAAATGTTTCCTTTTAACCTTAACTCACTGGTTCTAGTTCTACCCTCTGGAGTCTAAACTCTTTTCTACAGAACCATTCTGCAAAGAGTTGAAGACAATTACCACCATTTTCAAATGTCCCTTGGAAGATAAGATTTCCAAGCCCTTTACCAGTTGCATTTCTCTCCTGTTTCTTATACTTGCTATTAAATACACTAATGAATAATGTCCATCTAACTGTGGTCAGTTTCATTTTTTTTAAGGCGAAACTTGTTTGAATTTAATAAAGTCGTGTAAAAATGTAGTACCTCCTACATGCACAAGTATACTCAAATATTAATGAATATTATTAATTTTCCATCAAACTGTCACACTAACATTCACATTTTAGCAAAATTAAAATAATTATAATTAAAGAAGATGCGATACTTAAACTGACGTGGTAAAAAAACGATACAGAATAGCATTCTAACTAAAACATTCATAATTCACTTAAATACTTTCACTAAAATTTGACAACCCAGTTTTTAACTATAAACTAAGAAAAGAAAAATTTATAGTCTTTCTGAGTGACTTAATATTAAATATTTTTTAAAATTTGTATCATGCCAACTATGTAAGAGCATCTGATTTTAGGTACTGTACTAGGTTGAACAGTGTCCCCCCAAAATTCATGTCCACCCAGAACCTATGAATGTGACCTTATTTGGAAACAGGGTCTGTGCAGATGTAATCAAGATGACATCATACTGGAATAAGGCAGGCCCTAAATCCAACATGACCGGTATCCTTCTAAGAAGAGAGAAATTTGACTACAGAGACACAGATACATGGGAACAGGCCACAGGAAGACGAAGGCAGAGATTGGAGTGATGTGTTTACAAGCCAAAGAATGCCAACAATTGCCATCAACCATCAGAAGCTAGAAGAAACAAGGAAAGATTTTTTCCTCGAGTCTTTGGAGGGAGCGTGGCCCTGTCGACGCCTTGATTTCTGACTTCCAACCTCCAGAATTGTGAGAGAATAAACACTTGTTTTAAGCCACTCAGTTTGTAGTATCTTGTTGCAGCAGCCCTAGGAGACCAATACAATAACTACACTCTGAGAAATTTGGTGGCACCTTTACAACACCTCCCAGTTAGCTGACATCCCGCCAGCACTTGCACAGGGACCCCACTGGCTGGCTGTGATCAGCATCAATTTTTATTGGCTGGAGCCAACTGACTCTGACTGGTAGATCCACTGCCACAGATTGTTAAACATTTTGATATCATTCCTGCCTGTAAGGTGAGCTGTCAGGTACCCAATACTATCATCTTTTACTATTTTATTAATGTTCTTCATTTTGTAGAGGGAATCATTGCCTTAAATTCCAGTCTACGTCATCCAACAACAAAGCACACCCCCTGATGGCCTCCTACCACTGAAATCTTTGTATTTAGACAATGCAAATGACTTTTAATATTGGCTTAAATGGAGAAAGATATATGTAGTGACTGTTGTTGTTGTTGTTGTTACTTTTTACATCAAGTATCCATTCCTCCTTCTTTTGGAACAGCAGCCAATTGTCCTCTAAGGAATCACTCCCTTCTCCCCTGTCAGTGTGGACATGGCCTCCCAGCTTCAGGGATGTCACAGGACTCTGATCTGGCCAGTCAGAAAATCACTCCTGCTGGCCTCAGAGACTCAGCAGGGCAATCCTGATCCAATCAGAGCCAATGAGATGGGATCCAGGACCTCGGTTAGGGGAGGAGGGGAGGCCGTTCTCTTTTCTACTGAATTTGAACCAGAAAGATAAAATCCTGGCAGTGCTGGCAGCCATCATGTAATTAAATGGAGCCTGAGAATGAAGCCAACGCAGAGGAAAGCAAAACCACGAGATGGGAGAGACCAGATCCTCATCACACTTTTTATACCAACCATTCCTGAAGCTAGCTCTACTCTCAAATTTTTCAATTACATGGCCCCCAAAAGTCCCTTCTTTGCTTCCCCCAATTTGAGTTAGGTTTTCTGTCACTTTCAAACAAAATAATCTTCCTATAAAATGACATATATTGTGTTTATTAGTTTAAACTAGAAGATTTTCTACTGTATTGTAATATCACTCTTATTATGATAGATAATGAATAGTTGATTATATAAAAGATTTACCAAATACAATAAAACCATAATGGTATGTATTTGTGAGAAAAAGTACTGGAAGTCTGCAATTTAAAAATAATCTAGCAATAAAGAAAAATAACTCAGGATATTCAGAGAAGAGTTAGAGCTAAACTGTGTGATCTGGATATAAGAGAGTAACGTTCTATTTCATATTTTTCTATACCTGAGCACTGGTCATACAACCTCTTCTTTGTTTTTTTTTTGAGGAAGATTAGCCCTGAGCTAACATCTGCCAGCAATCCTCCTGTTTTTGCTGCAGAAGACTGGCCCTGAGCTAACATCCATGCCCATCTTCCTCTACTTTATATGTGGGACACCTGCCACAGCATGGCTTGACAATCAGCATGTAAGTCCGCACCCGGGATCCGAACCAGTGAACCTCAGCCCGCCGAAGCAGAACGTGCGAACTTAACTGCTGCGCCACTGGGGCCCCTACATACAACCTCTTCTTAAGAAGCTACAATTTAGTTAAACTCTAATTACAATGCAAAATACATCTCCTTTGACATCAAAAGAGATGAGTCAAAAATTCCTGTGCACCTATGTTATAAAATCTAAATAAATTATCTGATCTCTTTTCCAATGGGTTAAGATAGAGAGATGTCATTTTCAATATTACTTAAAATTTAAGAAATTTTAATTTCTATTTTAGGTAATTTCTGATACTATTTATTAGTGTCTACAGGGAGGTGCACAAGGGTTTTGGCTCAGCCTATATTTGGTCGTGGTTATTTTCTCTTCAGTATCAATCTCTTAAAAGTCAAGATTAGCCTTGAAAAATTAAACACAGAAAAAGGAGAGTTTATAGCATTTTAGTTTCCCTTCAAAAATTTACTTCCACAGAAGTAGGCTTTATCTCTTAAATCGTTTTAATTTAAGGCAGGAAAATGTTTTGTTCTTTGCTTTTTTAGAGGCAAGCCAGCGTAAAAGCATGGGAACAGCCACCCTGAGCCAGCACGACAGTCCATTGAGGCCAGTAAACACGTTTAACTCAAATCTCCCCCGACTAGCCCAGTGGATGCTCTGCTCCAGCTTCCCCGCTTTCTTTTTGTGCTTACTATAGCTTACAATTTAACATTAACTCTTCTTTAATGTTTTTTAAACTTTTTTTTTTGAGGAAGAGTGTCCCTGAGCTAACATCTGTTGCCAATCTTCCTCTTTTTTTTTTCTCCCAAAGCCCCAGTACATAGTTGTATATCTAGTTGTAAGTCATTCTAGTTCCTCTATGTGGGATGCCACCACAGCATGGCTTCATGAGCGGTATGTAGGCCCACACCCAGGATACGAACCTGTGGACCCAGGCTGCCCAAGAGGAGTGTGCAAACTTAACCACTCGGCCATGGGGCTGGCCCCTCTTCTTTAATTCTTTAACACTGGTTAGTTTTATTTCCTCCAGTTGATCCTAAGTTTAGGGCCTAGACCCCAGCCCCCGGGAGAAGAAAGGTCACTAAAGGAAGTCAGGGTCCTTACTGCAGAATCCAGATGGCCATTGCACATAAAAACCTGGTCCCCATGGAGGACCTGCATGGGGGGAGGTAGAAACAAAAGGAAGCTTACAGTTTATCCAGTTCAACCCTCTTGTTTTAGAGATGAGAGAGTGAAGGACTGAAGCAGTTTTAAGAGATTTCTCTTACAGCTAATTAGGGGCAGAGCTGGAAGTGGAAAGCAGGCCTCTTGACCCTAGAGTTCTTTTCACTACACTAAGCGAATTCTACCAGAGAGTAGGATCATGGCAGAAACAGGCTCACTGACTCCTGTGGACTGGTGTAAACCAGCGATTTGCACACAGAGTAACAAGTTCAAGCTACGTAAGTGTGGTCTGGGGACCAGCAGCCTCAGCGTCGCCTGGTAGCCTATTAGATTCGCAGAATCTCAAGCCCCACCCCTGACCTCCTGAATCAAAATCTGTACTGTAAGAGCATTCTAGGTGATCTGCGTACACATTTGGAAGCAGTGAGGCAGCATGCACAGCATTCTCTGACTCAAAGGGATTGCAAATTGATTGCATTAAACAGTGGTTCTCAACCCTAGCTGCACATCAGAATCACCTGGGGAGTTTTCAAAATCCTCTTGCAGGGGTCTGCTCTCAGACCGGTGAAGTCAGAATCTTCCCAGCAGGCTCGAATGCAGCAGCCAGGGGAAAGAACCACTGCACTAAACGCACTGGAGTCCCCCTTTTGAATGCTGAGAACAGAGTCAACCACGTACTCTGCAGCTGCCTCAGGAGAAAGGGCCACAGACAACACCCAAGCTTCAGGAACACCATGGCTCATGTGGAGCTCTCCATGTGGTAAACTCGCCTCTGTGGACTCTCAGCTGGAGCTGTGACTGTGCTGAGATTGCTTTTTAAGTGGTCTTCACAACCATCTCAAACCCTACTTTCTGGCAACCTGCCCAGCCTTGACCCAATCCTTTGTAACTGTCATTAATCTTGTAACTTAAAACTGTCACTGTCCCATGTCCAACTTCGCTTCAGCCATCAGGACTCCTTACTGCTTATCCACCACAAAGCAGGTTGTTTCACTCTGTCACCGTACTCTTCCAGTGTCAGGAAGTGTCCAGGTGCTATAACCCAGACACCACTAATGAAAAAGAGAATACTTCCTCACAGTCAAATCTTCTCAAGTTATCTACATAGAACTCCCTTTATACCAAAATAAGAACTAAAGATTTAAATGAGAAAAACAATACTATAAATGTGCTAGATGAAAACACTGGAGAATATAAATACATATATATGTGTGTACACATATATAAAGTTTTCAAAAGATATTTAAAAAGTAAATAAGAACTCCAAGGTCCTAATAAAATATTGATAAATTCTACTGCATCAAAAAAGTCCTTAACATCATAAGGTCAAAAGACAAAGATCAGGGGCTGGCCCCGTGGTTGAGTGGTTAAGTTCATGCACTCTGCCGTAGGCGGCCCAGTGTTTCGTTGGTTCAAATCCTGGACGCAGACATGGCACTGTTCATCAAACCACGCTGAGGCAGCATCCCACATGCCACAACTAGAATAACTCACAATGAAGAGTATACAACTATGTACTGGGGGGCTTTGGGGAGAAAAAGGAAAAACAAACAAACAAACAAAAAAAAGGCAAAGATCAGCCAGCCCCAGTTGCCCAGTGGTTAAGTTCAGCATGCTCCATTTCAGTGGCCTGGGTTCAGTTCCCAGGCATGGACCAACACCACTCGTCTGTCAGTGGCCCTGCTGTGGTGGCAGCTCAAATACAAAAACAGGAAGATTGACAGCAGATGTCATCTCAGGGTGAATCTTCTTCAGTGAAAAAAAAAGACAAATATCAAAATGTGAAAAAAAAGATTTGTAGTTCATATCTTAGAAAAGGGCTAATTTTTGTCAATATATAAACAGTTTCCTCAATATAGTAATAGTTCCAACAAACCAATAAGAAAAAGTCCAAAGCCCAATAGGAAAATCAGCAAAGGATATAAATAGTTCACTAAAGAGAAAGTACACATGGATATTAATCATATGAAAATATCTTCAATGTTGCCCATAAGAAAAATGCAAATTAAAACTATGTGATACCATTTTTTACCTATCAGATTGGCAAAGATCAAAAAGTGTGAAATACATTGTATAGACAAAGACGTGGCTCAAACAGGCAGGCACTCTCATACATTGCCAGGGGCAGGGGAGTTTAAATTAGTATAACCTCCCTGGAGAGCAAGTTGGCGATAACTATCCAAATTAAAAACGCTCAGAGCTTCCACACAGAAATGCTACTTCTAGGAATTTATCTTACGGATATAATTGCACATGTAAGAAATAAAATTCATGCAATTACATGTATTCAAGTATTGTTTTAATTGCACGATATTGGAAATAACCTAAATGCCTATCAATCAGGATTGGTTAAATAAATTATGGTATATCCAAATAATGGAATGCTATGCAACCATAAAAAATGAGTAAGTTCTGTAAATATTGGTATAGAATAATAACCAAGATGGATCATTAAGTTAAAAAAAATGTGCAGAACAGTATGTATATTTGTATATTATGCTACCATGTGTTTAAATATAAATGTATATGCTTGGGTGGGCATTGAACACATCTGGAAGGACACCTAAGACACTGGTATCAGTGGTGACCTCTCAGGGTTTGTGTGATGATGATGGGAGGGTTAAAGAAACTTACATTTTTAGCCTGCAAACCCTTCTGTGCCCATAAATAAATAACACTTCATGTTAAACAAATACTTCATTGATCGCCATTTGCCCATATGCCTCCAGGCTATCACATTGCCGCAATAAATTCCAATCTTGACCTTCTATGGAGAAAATGTCCTGGGGGTCTTATAGAACCCCAGAGAGACAATCAAGTTTTCCAGTGTGGTACTGACTACATACTGGAAGGAGATCTAAAGATTTCCTAACAGAACATGTTTGGGTCTGCTTTCTTACAAGCTGTCATAGGCTATGCCACCCATAGAGCTATGTTATGCCTGCTGGAAGCCAGCTACCCAAATAATTACAGGGCTTCTATTGCTGAATTTTAATAAGCTTTTAATGATCTTCTCTAGAAAAACACTGCTATCTAAAAAAATGGGTGGCAATTATCGAAGTGCCTCAGCTCTACTTTGGAGTAAAGTATTGCATATAGGATTTAAACTCAAGTTAACTGCCCAGAACGTTCAGCTACAGGAAGGGCTAGGAAAGGCCATCGGGGAGGATCCAAGAAAAGCACAAGTTTAAGGTCACTGCTGGCACTGATCATGCAACAGGGACCTCAGAGTCAGTGGAACCCTGAGGAACAGGCCAAACCTAGGCCACAGATTTCAAGTCATTGTTCTTTCCCTCTGTAAGAAATCAAACTGATACTACCAGTAGCTGCCCAAAGCTAACTGATCTTGGGGGTAAAAAAAAGAAAGCAAAATCTGCTGCTGAAAAGCAAAGCTTATCCTGGGTAGGTTAGACAGTAAACTGATATCCATCCATTAAAACAAAGCCAAAGTTAGATGGTGGAGGAAAGTAACTGTTAAGGATTTAGAGATCCTCCAGAACACAATTCTGAATATGTTCATATGTTTCTTCCTCACACCCACCCCCAAAACCCACCCAGTCTCACTAACTCTAGTTTCTATTTCTGATAGTTACACCTTTCAAATGCATATGTGGATCTTGGCCATGGCTCTCTGATACCTCTGAGTCAGCATCAAGAGTGACCAGATCCAGTCAAAACAATTCATGGGCAACCGCAGGCCTTTGGCTCACTTAGGCAAAAATTCAAAAGACCCAAAACTCAAGAAACCAAAAACCCAAAAGCAAAAGTAGGGATATAACCTATTTCACCTTTGAAAAGGACCTTTGCACATCTCTAATTTTCCCTGGTCTTGCAGTATTTTGGAATTTATTAAACATGACACAGCCACTTATTACATAGTCCAACCATACCTCAGAACTGTCTGGGGAGAGAGTTGGAGATACACCTCAGATAAAAAGTTCCAGCTGAGAAAACTGGAAAGCCCCATGTCAAAGAATGAAAATTGACCATTCTTTTTCACCATTCAGCAAAATAAACTCAAAATGGATCAAACACCTAAAGGTGAGACCTGAAACCATAAGGATTCTGGAAGAAAACGTAGGCAGTACACTCTTTGACATCAGTATTAAAAGGATCTTTTCGGACACCATGCCTTCTCAGAGAAGGGAAACAATAGAAAGAATAAACAAATGGGACTTCATCAGATTAAAGAGCTTCTTCAAGGCAAATGAAAACAGGATTGAAACAAAAAAACAACCCACTAACTGGGAAAAAATATTTGCAAGTCATATATCTGACAAAGGCTTAATATCCATAATATATAAAGAACTCTCACAACCCAACAACAAAACATCAAACAACCCAATCAAAAAATAGGCTGGAGACATGAACAGACATTTCTCCAAAGAAGATATACTGATGGCCAATAGGCACATGAAAAGATGCTCATCATTGCTGATCATCAGGGAAATGCAAATCAAAACTACACTAAGATATCACCTTACACCCGTTAGAATGACAAAAATATCTAAAACTAATAGCAACAAATGTTGGAGAGGTTGCGGAGAAAAAGGAACTCTCATACACTGCTGGTGGGAATGCAAACTGGTGCAGCCACTATGGAAAACAGTATGGAGATTCCTCAAAAAATTAAAAATAGAACTACCATACAATCCAGCCATCCCACTACTGGGTATTTATCCAAAGAGCTTGAAGTCAGCAATCCCAAAAGTCCTATGCACGCCAATGTTTATTGCAGCACTGTTTACAATAGTCAAGACGTGGAAGCAACCTAAGTGTCCAGCAACAGACGAATGGATAAAGAAGATGTGGTACATATATACAATGGAATACTACTCAGCTGCAAAACAGAACAAAATCATTCCATTTGCAATAACATGGATGGACCTTGAGAGAATTATGTTAAGTGAAATAAGCCAGCGAGAGAAGGATAATCTGTGTTTGACTCCACTCATATGAGGAATTTAAAATTATGGACTAAGAACAGTTTAGTGGATACCAGGGGAAAGGTGGGGTGGGGGGTGGGCACAAAGGGTGAAGTGGTGCACCTACAACATGACTGACAAACATTAATGTACAACTGAAATTTCACAAGATTGTAACCTATCAATAACTCAAAAAAAAAAAAAAAGTTCCAGCTGAGGAAGCTGGGACTGTCCTTCTGGGAAAAGGGTAAATCACTTGGATGTGTTCCATCCAATAGAAGCTGATACCTCCTTGCATCACCATATGCACAACATAACCCATGATTATTGCTTTTATCTGTGTGACCTCATGTGTATGCGTACTGAACACATTTGTTCACTGGCTAGGCTTAAGGCACACAACAATTTTGTGACCGTTGGTCCTTGACTGGAGGTTCTCTGGCTCTCCCCAGTTTAAAAGCACTTTCTTAGCTTGGTCATGGTATAAAACTAAAAGAGAATATGTAGGATTTTGACTTGAAAGATTCTCTCCACAGCAGCAGTGTGTCAGAGGGTTATACTGCTCTCTATCGTAATACAGTGACGTGTCACTTAGCAACGGGGATGTATGCTGAAAAATGTGGTATTAGGTGATTTTGTCATTGTGTGAATATCATAGAGTGTACTTACACAATCCTAGATGTTATAGCTACCACACACCAAGGCTATATACTAATCTTATGGGACCACCATCGTACATGTGGGCTGTCATTGACGGAAATGTCATTAGGTGGTACATGACTGTACTTAGTTCTGCATTGAATCTTGCTTACATTAACATACTCATTACATACTTTTATTAGGTTTAAATTTCTAATAAACCTATAAACAAAGCACAGAGGACTAATTACAGTTACTGAACAGAATCTAAATATTATAAATCTGGATGATGTAAAAATAATAATATAATTTAAAAATGAAAAGGAGGAACAGGAAAGAAGGTGAGAGATAGCATAAATACACTAAATTCCTCATCTGTCATAGCAGGAATCATCAGCTACTGTCCAAAGTGGAGAAATCAGGTAGTAGAAGTATATTATTTAAAGGTATGGGGTAACCATGAGAATAACTAAGGAGTTATTCGTCATCAATGGGAGTTCCATTAAACTAATTTAAATCATCCATACAATAGAATACTACATAGCTATTAGAAATAATGAGATAGTTCTGTCTATGTTCACAAAGAAAGATGTGCATGACATAATGTTAGGTGGAAAAAGTAAGTTACAGAACAATGATCTCATTTATGTAAATATATTATAAATGTGCATATGTATATTTATATGTGCATAGAAAACAAACTACAGAATTCAGTCAGAGGAGAGGGAGGGAAATATTTTCATCTATATTGTATCTTTGTATCATTAGAATTTTTATAATGATCATATATTGTTTTTCCTTATAAAAAATAAATAAAACAAAAAGGGAAAATAAAGACCCAACCCATGAAAGAAGAACTAATATTGTGCTAGGGAGACGAAGGCCTAAGTTAGGAGTAAGGGAGGTTCACTCAAGCTTTCTTTCCACTCTCTGCAATCAAAATGATCCTAAGAACCATGAAATGTTCTTGCATACAAAGTTAATTTTTGTTTTTATTTCCTCTCCTTTTCAAACTCTCTAGTTGCTAAACCAGAACAAAACTAGTATTTCTTTCCTAGGTCACTACCTAATTATAGCACACCTTCATTTTGTTTTTCAAGTGGACACTGTTTTATGCCACTAATGACCTTCAATTTTCACTTCTATTCGATTAAGACATGTGAGAACCCCGAGACTGTGCTCGTTTGTGTAAGAAGTTAATTTTTTTACAAGAGTCCTACTCCCTTTTCCTGGCAGGACTCTCAGACCCACCAAGTCTTCCTTGTTTTCTCTTCCATCCCCTTCCCAACTTCTTAGATGAGCAGAACACAACGGCTGTCCTCTCCCCTAAATGCAGGTCAAAGCACAGCAACAGCAGCGGCCCCACAAAAGGAGGAGCAGAAGAAAATCAGCCACTTGTCAGGCCAGGAAAGAAAGTTACTGGGGCCAATCTGATGACCATATCTGGGGGAAAGCATGCACGCTTATGTGTCCATGGTCTTACATAGCCTGCTTATTTCACACAAGTTTTTAAAGAATGGTTACAATTTAAATGCTAAATCCCTTCTCTTCTTGGAACTAAAGCATCAAAAGTAAGTTTAAATCACGTTGGTTCCATTTTTCCTTATTCACACTTTCAAGAGATATCTCTACGATGTCAGGTTTTACTACTAAGCATTTTTGTGAGATTTCATCCTCTTCTCTCTCTTTCACTTTTTAATAATGTTTTGTTTTCAGGTTTTCCAACTTGCCTGTTTCAAGTTCAATTTTCAGTTCATAGATGTGGGACCTCCATGTGTGCCCTCATACTTTTTATTATATTAAACACTTCGGTTTTGCCTCCCAGAGCATTCCTGCTTATTTGTGCCCGAGGAACAGCCAACAGATCCTATAACTGATTGGAGGGGATATGGAGGGCCTGCTGTAGAAAAATAGTCTTTTTTCTCTCTCTGTTTCTATTTCCAACTTAAGTTTGTAGAGATCTTACCATATTTTGTTTGCTGTAGTTGAAATATTCTCAAAGGTTTATCATTGATTTTCTAAAATCATAGGTAAAATAAGAAAAAAACATATATGACTGAAGTTCTGACCTTCCCCATCTTGATTTCTGGATTTCAAGTTACCTCAAATCTTAGCCCTTTTATAAATAAGTTATTTCTTTTTATAACATGTCTGTTAGAATTATTCAAGAGAATTAAGAGTATTAAAGTAATTTTGTACTTTCTATATTTTTAAAGGTATGCTTTCTTTTTTTTTTTTTTTTTTGGTGAGGAAACTGGGACCTGAGCTAACATCTGGTGCCAATCTTCCTCTTTTTTTTCGTTTCCCAAAGCCCCACTACATAGTTGTAAGTCCTAGTTCCTCTATGTGGGATGCTTCCCCAGCATGGCTTGACGAGCAGTGTGTAGGTCCACACCCAGGATCCAAACCAGCAAACCCCAGGCCACCCAAGTGGAGCATGCAAATCTAACCACTATGCCACCGGCCAGCCCCTGTACTTTACTAAACTGAAAGAAATTTGATAGTCTAATGGTAGAAAATTATCAGGGTTGCAAGTTGTCACTGTGATTTCAAAGCATTATCCTTGCAAAGCAGTACAAACAATTTACTAACTTTACTAGTTTTTCATGGAATGAAGGATGCTTGAGCTTAAGCAGTTTAACTCAGAGAAGGATCCTGCTACAAGAATGAGAAGGCAAGCGGATGTGAGAAAAGCCTTCCTGGCATGTGTGCCATACAAAGTACCACCAAATGGGTGGCTTAAAACAACAGAGATCTATTTCTCCCTGTTCTGGATCTGGAGGGTGGAAGTCCAAAATCAAGGTGTCAGCAGGGCCATGCTCTCTCTTTGGGCTTTAGAGGAGAAGCTTTCTTTGCCTCTTCCTAGGTTCTGGTTGTTGCCAACTTGTAGACGCATCACTGCAATCTTTGCCTCTGTCTTCACATAGACTTCTCCCCTGTGTGTCTGTATCTCTATGTCCAGAGTTCCCTCTTCTTTTAAGGGCACCAGTCATATTGCATTGAGGACACACTCTAATCCAATATGGCCTCATCTTAACTTGATTACATCTGCAAAGACCCTATTTCCAAATAAAGTCACATTCACAGGTTCTGGGTGGACGTGAATTTGGGGAACACTATTCAACCCAGTGCAGGTGGAGATGCAGGAACAGGTGGGAGAAAGGCAGTCCTACAGCTCCTACACTGAACACAGAGGCAGCTTGCCCAGAAGAACAGCCAAGGTAGGACAAAGTCCATGCCAGGACTCAAAGCTATTCCAGCCTGAGGACACGGCCAGATTCTCATGGCTGTTGCTGGAAACCAAAAGGTCTTTGACCAACAATGAGAATGAAAGTACTGAGAGCCTTTAGAAAAGGCTGTACAGTAGTACATTACTGCTTTTTATTCATGGGGCCTGGATAATGTAAGATTGAAGACTTTACTGGAGTTATTCTACTTGCCAAAAAGAGCATTCAATATCCACTACTTGGATCAATACCAGACACGTGGCAAACTCATACTGTCAGCAGAGAAGAGGGAAGAGGAGGAAAGAGAGATGGAGGATGTTATCCACTCAGCCTTTTTTTATTAGTGTAACAAAAGTTTCCTGATATATTTCCCAGAATGAGTCACAACCTCTGCCCTCATAGTCATTTCCATCCCAAGCCTGTTCATGCCCTCTCCTTCTCTAGCTTCCATCAGAACTCCTGCTCCCCATAGCTTGACATTAGCACATCTCAGAAGAAAGAAGTCTGACGCCTCTGCAACAAAGCAGGAGCTTTGTGAAGGCTGAGCCAAAGGAGCAAAACCCACCACCTCACCCCAACCCCATGCTAAAGACCTCAGGGGGTCTCCCTTTAACACCTCTTCTCCTTCATTTCCATGAGTTAATCATGTTCTCTCACTGCTGTGTTCCCAATCTTAGGTTTGGAAACAGAGTAGTTGAACTGATGATCATATATCTAATAACATCTTAGCCTAAAATCTGTACTTATTAATATTATACATGTATATGTATGTATGCATATATATGTAATATGTATTATATAATGAGGGGACACACTAGTATCCTTCAAGAGTTTTTGCATTCTTCTAAGTGTTTCTTTGGTCTTCTAGCCATAATAGAATAACAGAGACTGGATTTACTCTCCCATCTCCAAAACCTAGAAAACCAAACAAAAAAATCTGAAATCAGGGTTTTCAGATACAGGCAGTACAGGACAGTGCTCTCTGAGAGAGGGGTAACAAACAAGGTGAGCTCTACAAGTGTCCAGCACACCGCCTGGAGAAAGTTCTTGTAGAAGAAAAGAAGGAATGACAGATGATTTCATTGTTTGCTTAAATAATCTAAGAGAATCAACAGAAAAAATAATAACATAAATAATAAAGTTTCAGAGAGTGGCCAGGAAAAAATCAACACATAAAAATCGATAACTTTATGACTGTAGCAACAATCAATTAAAATCATAAAGACAAAATACATCACTCCTAGTATGAACAAAAATTGTTAAATTTCCAGGGAAATTCCTATCATTATGTCAAGAAAATTCTACAACTTCATTGTAGGACATGAAAAAAATCCCAACAAGTTTTTTAGGAAACTTGTAAAGTGATTCTAAAATTTACCTAAAAAAGAAAATGCACAGGGGTAGTTAACTTTTTAAAAAAGAACAATAAATGGTAGGATTATCAGATATCAAAATCAACTAAAGAGCACTAAAAAAAATTAAAATCTATGTTATTGTGACAAAGAAAAACAGATAAGGGATTAGAATACGGAATCTAGAAACAGACTCATTTATATGTTGGAAATTAATATAAGATAAAAAGAGAATCTTGGATCACAGACAGAAGAATGGATGAGTCAATAAGGAAGCCAACTGACTCCTTTAAATAAAATAAATAAAATTAAATAATTAAATAAATAAACTACAGTACCACATAACACAATCTCTAAAATAAATTCTAGATGAATTAAAGCCCTATATATAAAAAATAAAATAATAAAGGTCTAGAGGAAAATACAAGAGAATATCTTCATAATTTGAAGTTAGGAGGATTTTCTGAGAAAACACCAACCAAAAGCAATAAAACAAAAGATTGGCAGATTTATTAAAAATTAAAAACTTCTGTATGACAAATGATACTATTAACAAAGTTAAAAGAGAAGTGACAGTCTGGGAAAAAATATTTGCAATACATATAGGAAATGAAGGATTAAGAGTCATAATATGTAAGTTACTCTTACAAATCAAGATTACAAAGATAAACAACCCTACAGTAAAACAGACAAAGGGCATGAACAAGAAATTCCTAGAAGAAATACCAGTGACCAATAAGCATATGAAAATATGCTCAACATCAGCATAATGAGGAAAACGCAAATCAAAAAAAATATCATTTTTTATCTTTTGGAGTAAAAAAATTTAAAAGATTAGTAATAGACATTTTTAAAGAGAATATGAAAAAATTGGCATACTCATATATTTTTTGATAGGAGTATAAATTGCTATAGGATGTTTGGAGAGAAATTTTGTCCATATCTTCATTCATTCATTCATTCGACAAATATTTTAGCACCTACTTCATGCAATATGTTGTACTAGGCCCTAAGAATACAGTAGTGCACAAAACAGGCAAAAGTACTTACCCTCGTGGAGCTTGCATTCTAGAGACTCAGGGGCAGGGCAGAGAAGATAACTAAATATGCAGGGCAGGTGGTTTTAAGTGCAACAAAAATAAATAAATTAGGGTAAGGGAGATTTAAAGTGATAGGGTTAGGAAGATGCTATTTTACATAAGGTAGGCAGGTAGGACCTCACTGATAATGTGAGCAAAGATCTTATGGAAGTAAGGGAATAAGTCATGAAACTATCTAGGGGAGAACACACTAGACAGTGGGAATGGGAAGTACCAAGGCCCCACGGTGGAAACAGCAGGGATATTAGCATGGTTGGAGCAGAGTGTAGGAGCAGGGCAATGGCAGAAGATAAGACCAGAGAGGAAAGAGGGTGGGAACAATTCAGGCCTTGGAAGTAATGGCCAAAATTTTGGATTTTACTCCAACTAAAACTGGAAGTCACTGGAGGGTTTTGAGCCACAGAATTATATAACTGGACTCTTATTTTCAAAAGATCACTCTAGCTGCTGTTTAGTGACCAGATTCTAAATGGGCATTTACTAGGAAGCTATTGCAATAAGCCAGGTGATAAATGACAGAGCCTAGATAAAGTGGTGCAGTGGAGGTCATGAGAAGTGACTGATTATGGATATATTTTGAAGACAGAGTCAGTAGGACTTAGTAATGGATTAAATATGGGATGTAAGAGAAAGAGAGGAGTCAAGAGGAACTCCAGGTTCCTGTCCTGAGCAACTGGAAAATAATATTTGCTGAGAGAGGGAAGTAAGTAGAAGCAGCAGGTTGGGAGAGGGAGAAGGTAAAGTCAAACTGAGTTAAATGTGCAATGCTTCATAGACATTGAAATGGAATGTCAATTAGGTTGCTGAATATAAAAGCCTGAAGTTCAGGGACATGATAGGCACTAAAAAACACAATTTCAAGAGTCATCGGTGAATATATAGTATTTACAGCCAAGGAGCAGGATAAGATCTTCTGGAGAGTGAATCTAATTGGAAAAGAGAAGAAATCCAAAGATTGAGCCCTGGGGCACTCAGAGTTGAACTGTGGGGATATGAGGAGGAACCAGTAGAGGTTAAGTGCGCACATTCAGCTTCGGCAGCCCAGGGTCCGCCGGTTCGGATCCCAGGCGCGGACATGGCACCGCTTGGCATGCCATGCTTTGGGAGGCGTCCCACATATAAAGTGGAGGAGGATGGGCACGGATGTTAGCTCAGGGCCAGTCTTCCTCAGCAAAAAGAGGAGGATTGGCAGCAGTTAACTCAGGGCTAATCTTCCTCAAAAAAAAAAAAATTCTTTTGCACGGATATTTATTAAAGTATCAATTGTTACAGAGATAAAATGCAACGATTTTTCAAAAACTGGCAGAGGTAAGTTATTGATATGGAATGATGATCTCTGAATATTAAGGTAAAAAAACTACTTGAATAATCATATGGAATGATTGATTCCAGATAGATGCAAAAAGAAAACATATACATACATGCTGCCCGCAGAGCAGGGCAGGATGGTGTGATGAGAGAAAGTGTGAGCTCCGAATCAGACTTCCTGGGATATAAATGTGGCTTGTCACCTTGGACAAGTTTCTTAACTTCTCTTAGCCTTTCTTTCTCCCTCGATAATATCCCTCAAAGGGAGGTTCAAAGGATTAAATGAATTAATATACAAAAAAGATCAGTGTCTGGCACATAGCAATCTCTCCATAAGTGTTAGATATTAATAATGTCTTAATAGTGTAGATTACAATATATAATAACCACAGAGATTTTGAAGGTTACTCCTCAAACTGTTAACAGAGGTTTTCTCTGGGGAGAAGTTTGGATCTGGGAGTTGGCAGAGGAGGTGAGAGGCAGCTGAAAGGGACTTAAACATTTTACCATATATATGTCTATATTGCTTGAATTTTTAATAACATACTAATGCAAGTTTTTACAAAAGTATGCGTGCACTTCTTGTGAAACTTTTTTTAATTGAGAGAAGAAAAAGAATAGTAAAAGTTTATAGATTGCAATGGCTATTTCTGGTGATTTCTATTCAATGATCTATGGTTCAGCTGACACCAAAAAGATAAATCAAAGAACTGGGATAATACGAGGCAGGCAAAATAACTTTTTCTAGCCATTTCCAAGAAAGCTACACAGACCCACACATGGCAACGAAAATGGAAAAGACAGAAAAGAAGAGCCTGAACAAAACGAAATAAAGGGAAGAGAATGAAATCGAACACAGATTCATAGACTCTGAGTCTAACCATTCAGCAAATCAAAAACCCTATCTATCACACCTGAGAGAGGCAGTCACCCAGCACGCCCTGACATTTCCAGTGACAGGGACAGTATGCATTACTAGTCAGTTACACTTTATATTAACCAAATATAGTCTCCCATTGGTCCTACTTGTCTCATCGGAAGCAACATAGCATTAAATCTCTCTCTTCACCAAGACTGACTTTTGGCTACATATTCTAGCCCAACTACCCTGTTTGGGCAGGCTCAGCCCTGCCCAGTGTGGGCAAAGAGGACATTCCAAGCAGCAGGCTGCTACAGTTGCTCTAAACCTAAGGCAAATACACTTACGATTCTTTCCATTCAGTGATGCCAGTAGGTAGAACGGTTAAGACAATGTGGATGTACAACTGCATGACTTCCGACTTGGACCAAATTCTGCTTGGAGAAACAACAGGTATTTGCACGGGACAAATGCTAGAGTGTGCTCTATGCAGACTCAACTTACCCTTTCATACACAACTCGAAGTCTTCCTTCCATCACCTCTTTCTTTGTCTTCACTACAAACCCTTCATCAGCTCCGCCCCAGACCTTCCCAAGGTGGAGCTCACTACTCCATGTATGGCTCTGCCTCTAATTACTATTTACTGCATTTGCATGTGTTTTTTCTCATTACAATGTCATTAGCATGCGAGGGAGCCCGGTTGCCAGGGCAACCAGGAGTGGTGAATGCAAGGCACAGCCTTTAATGAAAACTTAACCCTACTTAGTTTAATTCCCACTGTGTTTTTTGGCTCACTTCACTTTTGTGGTCGCAAGAATGGAAATATCCTGCAGTTACTCCTTCTTACGTGGTGCTGCTCCAAGGTCTTGGGAAACTATGTGTGTTTTCCTGAACATACTGACAACATTTTATATTTCTTATAACTGACCTTGATAGCTCCCTCTAATAAAAATAAAGTCTCTTTCTGACCAACACTGCTCACTCAACACAGTCCTCTGAATATCTAAAATAGCCTGTTTTTCTCCAGATTAAATAGTCTCAGGTTTTTCAAATTTGATATAATTTCTGCAGTCCTTACTCACCTAACTGCCCGCCCCTGAAAAGATTCTAAATGATTTGGTTGAGATCAAACTCACTACTTCTATAGCATCCTGCCAATCTGGTAACCTTCTCAAAAGGAAATGAGAGATTAGTTTGACATGACTTCTTTTTAGCCACCTACAAAGGTATGCTTATCAAAACTGGGTAAAAACCTGGCTTGTCAGGTGATCAAAGCAAGATTTAATTAAAAAAAAAAAACCTCAGTCCACAAGAGGCAAAAATGAGGTGATACTCAGCATGGACAAAAATAAAATTCTAAAATTGGACTCAAAAATCCAACTACACAAACAGGAGCTCTGCCTTAACAGTAATGCCCACTTTTAAGCCACAAGAGCTACAGATGCCTTCAAGTTCAATAGCAGCCAAGGTGTGACAGGCTGTCACGTAGGGATTTCTTAGAACTCAGTTTATAATTGTTATACTTGCAGGAAAAAGTAATGAGAGCAAGGCCAACAGTACTGCAGAACTGTTTTAAAAAAGCAAATCTTGTATGAAACAGCATCTAATGACCAAAAAAATCTATTATTTTCTGGTATCACTGTCTTTTACAATATGAGGAAAGACAGAATCAGTGGGGCCAACCACTGAAGCAAGGCAACCTGAGGAGTTAGACACCAAGAGGAAATGTGCTCTCCCTTCTGTAGCAGACTTGCGAAGAGGACCAGCGAGAATGCTACTGTCCGATAAAACCAGCTGCAATGATGTAGATGTTTTTTGTGCCATCCAAAATGGTAGGCAGTATCCACTTGAAATGTGGCTAGTTCAACTAGGGAACCATATTTTTCATTTTATTTAATTTTACTTAATTTAAATAGCCACATGTGGCTAGTGGCCACGATATTCTAAAGCACAAGTTACATAAATGATGGACTGCTGCAGAGTAAATGTTCTGGTAACATTTTAAGATCAGACTATATTCTTCAGCTTTCCCCTAACAAGCAACTGAAGTGGCGCTCAGCAACAACCAAGGCATAGCCTAGGAGGAGGCCCTACTGCAGCATCCTCTCTAGGCCACAACCTCCACAGAAGGCCCAGGTCATAAGGACAGTCTGCCTTGAGACCAGCGGTGGAAGTTTAGCAGGAGATGGGTGGTTAGTATTACTACAGCCTTGAGAAATAGTATGGCACACAGTCAAGTACACAGACTCTAAAGCCAGACAGCCTGAGTTCATATCCCAGCTCTACCATGAATAAGTGTGACCTCAGCTTCCTCATCTGTAAAGGGGGGATAATAATGACTATTATCAACCAGTGTGAAAACAAACTTAGCTAATACATACAGAACACTTAGAATAGAACCTGACACAAAGTAATCGTTAACGAGTGTTTTTTCCCAAAAAGCAGGTTTCTCCTTCAGGAGTTAACTTACTCTGATCAGTCCCCATGAGTGAGAAATAAACGATTTCTCTTTCCAGGCGTTTATCTTTCTACATAATCCAGAAGCATCTAGACAGCTATTTGGCTTAGTCCAGCTCAGTTTGGTTCATCATCTTCCTGCCACCCACCCATCTCACCACTGCTGGCCCTTATCCCCCACATAGTAAGACATGAGACACAGCATGCCTGCCAGTTGGTAAATATATTTCCTGAAACTTTACCCTCCCCCGGTCCTTGCTTTTTACTCCATTCTCTAAAAATCTCTTAGTTATTGAATTTGGGACCCGTCACAGTTAACTTTCTTGCCTCTACCTTCCAGATTGCCACATGATTCAGTCCAGCGCTTCCTAACCCTTTTCACATCATGACACACATAAAAATTCATATCGGAATCGTTTAATGGAGTAAACTGGAGGGGATTTGGTGGTGTCTATATGAAACGGGGTGAAAAAAATTTTAAATACATTTTCTTTATATCATAAAATTATTACAGTCAACTCCCATTCCTACCCCAGCCCCAAGCTAATCTACTTTCTGTCTCTGTAGAAAAGAGTATTTATCACTTGTCTCCAAATGATGGAAACTCCTTTCTCATCACTAACCAGAATTTGGATAATTCAAATCTATATTGTACTTCAAAAGTGCCATCGTTGAGTAAATCAAATAGATCTTCCTTTACTTTCATCAACAAATGTAATGTGGAAAATTTCTTATGATACCACAAATAACTTGTGAATACAACTAAAACACTTGAAACTTTTTCTTCAGTATACCAGATGTTGCTCTACTTGTCTTAATAATCACTCTTTACTATTCAAACTGTGACACAGACTAAACCCCACAAGTGAATCTTTCTTAAACTCACATTTCCAAGGCCAAATTTTTGCCTTGAATCCATAAATTTTATCAGTACCTGTGAATACATTATCATGAGGTCCCTGCACTTTTCTATTAGGTTCATTCATTCAGCTTATTATGCTATTTTTTCAAGCCAGTAACTACCTTTTAAAAAATCTTCAAAGCAAGAATTATTTACAAAAATGTTCTAATTCTCCTGCTAGTTCATAAACTTCTGACAAAACCCCCTTTGGACATCTACTGCACTTCAGTACGAAACAGTGGAAGGCAGTCTTCAATCTCACTTCTTCACATAAGTTGAAAACAGAGGTGAGTGAAACAGCTTCACTTATATTAGATTCTCCACTTAGATACATCAGACCATGTGAATCTCATACAGAGGCAAGCTTTTACACAACAGAGTTTCTCTGTGAATAAAACATCACATTATTTGAATCTGTGTTTTTAAGAGTCTTGACATGCAGCCATTCACCTTTCTGCTATTGTAGTTACTCCATCAGTATACAAATTCAGGCATGTTTCCATAATATCTTATGTGTTTCAAAGTATGAATTTACCACCTTTAATATTTCATCCCCAGTAACTTGTTTTGGTAAGTCTTTACAGAGAATTGATATTCTTCGCAGCATTTCTCTTCAAGGATTCTAACTGTCCTAGAATTTGGCAGTTTTTAATGTGTGTAAAGTCATCAGTCTGAAACAAAAACCTCTTTGATTTAATAATAATCTGGATTAACGTTGGCTTTATGTCATCTGACGTACCATCAATACATTTACAAGTACTATTTCAGAGTGCCACCTTTTCCATCTCATTTGCTTTACTGGCCTCAAGTTCTAGACTGGCCGGTAAAATGAGGGCTTCCGTCCTTGCGTGAGGCAGTTGGCTTCAGCTTTTAATGGTGTGACCTTGTACACTGGTTGATTTAGCGTAATCTAAATAAACTGAAAAAGACTATTGTTGGAACCAATCTCAAAAAGAGCTTTGGTTTTTTGTGCTGCTTTTGCAGGACTTATAAACATTCCGGTCTTTTCCCACGCAGGATGAGATGAGTTTTTGTGGTGAGGTGTCACTGCAGTTTTGTTGGTCCCTTGTCTTCGTCCGGTAACTCTTCCTGCCTGTCAGGCATTTAGGCTGAGGGAGAAAAAGTTTCTGAGCACACATATCCAAGTTTGAGATGATTCTCACTCCGTTCCCTAACCAGTGACTTCAAATTTTTTTGATACTATGTTTCTCTTATGAAACTGATAGCTTTCCAGCTTTAATGAAAAATTCTCCATTAAGATTAGAAAGTAAGTACAATATCTGTAAAATTAAAAATTTTTTAAACATAAGGAACTAAAGGGGTCTACAGGCTTTTATAACTACATAAAATCTGTTTATAGGAATAAAGAACCTTCTGCATTCATTCAAATATTTTAAAAATAAATTTTGCGAAAAATTAAACAATTAATCAGTGATTTTTGTTTACTCCAAAAACTAAAACTTTGAAATATTCACAAAGTATATATAATGTATACACTGGTGTGTGATTAAAAATATTTTGACAATTTTATTTTCTAAAGCTAGAAAGCCTTTTAGTGAATCAACTGAATTAAATTACATTCAATTATTACTTGATTTTTAGAAATAAATATTATTTTAATTTCCAAAAACAAATAAGAATTCATAGAACAAAATTCTATCAAGAATGTGACTTTGGCTAATTCTTAATACCAAAAAGCAAAAACTAAGTAAGTAAAGAAAGTAAATAAATCAAGAAGTAACAAAATCAGTGATTTATGTGGTAACACTTAGTATCAGAAAATGGTAATAAAAGTAATAAAAATAATTAATCATACATAGGTTCTAAGTCATAAAAATTATAAAATAATAATGATATAATGATAATGATTATAGCAAACTAAATTGAAATTAAAATACAAGTATTTTACATGTATTAAAAAACAAAATTTTAAAAGATGGAAGCAACCCAAATATCCATCAACAAATGAATAGATAAATAAAGTGTTAAAAAAATATATACATACATATATACATACAGTAGAATATTATTCAGCCTTAAAAAAAGAAGGAAATTCTGACACATGCCACAACATGGATGAACCTTGAACATACTATGCTAAGTGAAATAAGCCAGTTACAAAAGCCTGTTTTTGACAAATATATGATTCCACTCATACGAGTTAGAGTAGTCAAATTCACAGAAACAGGATGTGGAATGGTGGTCGCCAGAGGCCGGGGGAGGAGGGAACGGGGAGTTGTTTCATAGACACAGAGTTTCAGTTTACTAAGATGAAAAAGTTCCATAGAAGGATGGTGATGATGGTTGTATAACAATGTGAACGAACTTAACATTTCCCTGCACTACTGAACTGAAGCACTCAAAAATGAGTTAAGATGGTAAATTTACATCACATGTTTTTTACCATAATTAATTTTTTTTATTTAAATGGTTAAAATGGTACGTTTTATGTTATATATTTTTTACCACAATTTAAAAAATTACTGATGACAAATATATCACAAGTGTGTAATCAGACATACTGGGGGGATTTTAAGGTCCAATGTCAAGGGTAGGTGCTATGTGGTATGGCTACCAGAGTGAAATTCCTGGTCACAAGTGCAAGATCTAAAGTTTTTCGGTCCAAAATAATTAGTGAATCTAGGGAGTTTACATAGGGAGCCATTCAAATAGTGCTCAAATATCATCTGAACTACTATAAATTTCTGAATGGTTGTACAAAATACTGTTAATGATTTATGACCATTAGTATCTTGAGCCTACTTGTAGCCTGTTTGTGGCACAACAGTGTGACATGGCATAACAATTAGGAAGCTCTGACCTAGTACCAAACTTCCAGGTTTCTTCCTGATCAACCTCTTGTCTCTCTCTCAAGCTCAGTATATTCTTGGACAATCCTCTGGATAAGTCTTCTCCTAGCTCAACCACGGCTTGGGACCTCTGTTTCTTAAATGGTATGCTCAGGATATCTCCCTTCTGGCACACTCAGCTATCATGAACAGAACCCACAGATTGGCTACAAAAAGCTAATGCATCGTAAGCAGCCTTAATAGAAGCAGTATCTGGAACAAGGTAAATTATATGACCTTCTAACTCTAAACTTCCATTTCTATGACTCATAAACATTTTTATGACTCCCAGTTTATATAACACATAAATCTCAACTTTATATTCTGATTGCTTGTCCAGGTATCAGCAATGAATAAAACGCATACCAAAGAGTCATGCCTTGTCATTATTTTTAGTAGCACTAAGATATCCTAGGTAAAACTGAGAAGTAAATGAAACTCATCATTGATGCTCTCCCATTTCTACCTCCACTTTGTTGTCAAGGTACACATAAGGTCCCACGGTGGTCCCAAATTCCTAACCCTTCAGAAGTGCCACAAAGTACATAATTCAGCTTTCTCTGTTCTTCCCTTCCCTCCACCTAAAATCCTGCCCCAATTTAAAAAAGTTTCAATATGGTAATAATTCACCTCCATTTGAGTACAAATCCTGGTTAGGCTTCCTAATTTTCTTATAAGGATGTCAACACCAACTCCCACTCTGCAGTCATTAGAACATATGGAGGTGCCCTTAACGGAAAACACAGAATATCTCCATTTCAGGTTCTACTATCCACCCTTAGCTCATTAACCATTCAGTGTCATCAAGCTGTTTTGTTAGGGTACTAGAATTATAAATGATGGTCTTTTCTCTTTATTTAAATTTAATACCTAATGTTATGTAATGGGGCAAAGGAACATAAATCAGCATTTGAAAATCTCATCCCAGATCAAATGCATTTCAAACCATCTGTAGTGGAAGATCAGGATTTTTGTTTCCAATCTGTCATAGACATACTTTTGTGAAAAACACTGAAAATGAATTACTAAAAAGAAATGAAATTTAAAAATCCAAATTACAAGCCCCATTTAAAAAAATAAAAAGAACTATTTTTTTTAGAGCAGTTATAGGTTCACAGAAAATTGGAGAGGAAGGTACAGAGATTTCCATATGCCCCCAGCCCCCCACACATACATAGCCTCCCCCATTATCAACATCAATCTTTTAAATTATATTTGATAGACATAAAATTATTCTGTCAAATTACCTACAGGTTTCTAAGCGCTCATTTTCAAGTTCTATACTCATCTCCTTGACTGGTACCAACCCAGGACCACACTTTGAGCAGCACTGCTTCTCTCATCCCTACTCAAATATCTACCTCCACTCCGTCAATCTGCTCCAGAAGCAGGAAGATACAGAACGGTACAGGCTATGGCTAATGAAAGAGCCACTTTGGGTACATACACATCTGCCATCTATAGATTTCTAATTCACAGAAGCTGATCCTTTTTCATAAGCTATTCACCAATCTAAAACACTTTCAGGTTTATGAGAGTAACAGGGTCTAGGAGTCTCATATACGCCTTTTACTTTGAAACGTCTCTGTTCTTTTTAAGGTAGTTAAAACCCCTATTCTGGTTCTTGGTTATTTACATAATAAAGATTCATTTAGATGCACATGCACTACAGCCTCCTGAAGCCAGCAGGAGGTGAACATGCAGATCTGAGACCAAACTTCTCCGTCTGTGTGCGAAGCCTGTCTCCACTGTGCAATCGCTTTACAAATAGGAAATAAACACTGGGTTTATAAGGCTTGGAAGAAAAGGTTTATGGCTTTGACTGTTTTCCATTACTGAAAAATTTACATGCTGAAAAGTAGCAAAAACCAGTGCAAAAGAATAAACAGTGGGTGCACTTCAAGGGATTGATTCTTTCAAGAATCAGGAGTAAAATTGGGTTTTATTAGCTGTTTCATTAAGTTTTACTTTGAAGAAAAACAAACAGTGAAAGCATATGTGCAACATCTGATGAAAAAGGATTTTATTCTAAACAGTCTCTGCACAAAGCTCATTAATGTAACAGTAAACGTGAAGACTTGTCTAACAATTTAAGGATAATTTTACTTATTTCAGTTTATTTATAATTTCTGACAGTTTATTTAATATATTCTAATCTTTAAATCACCATGTGTACTAAACTAATATATTAAATCTGTCTTTTCAATGACATTTTGCAATAAATATCTACAGCAGCTGTTAAAGGCAATTAGTATGTGAAGTTTGTATCAAATTTAACACCTAAAGTAAGATAATACAACTGGATATTGAATACTTGGAAAACTCATGGAAACAGATCAGTTCTTCTTAGTCAAACTACTAATTACAAATGCTTTCCTTACACTATAAGTATACATTTTTTGAAAATTTAAATATATGTGTTATTATAATCAAATATCTGAAATCTAAGCATCTAATATAATACTCAAAGTATTAAATAAAAGTGAATATTTTTTTCTTTAGAGAAAATTTAGACATGCTGGATATTCATCATGCTCTACTAGAAGAATTTACTCAATTGCTATTTTTCCATTTCAAGACTAGATGTTGACAAGAAGCAACTGAAGTTTGTTGGGGGGAGAAAGTACACACATTCTAGTTCCACTGTGTTGGCTACATAATAGTGTGGGCCTCTGGTATGGAGCAGATTAAACTTCAGCTTCTATCTAAGTGGATGAATTCAATATTAAATTCAACCTGTAATTCAATATTAAACTACAGTTTAGGGGTTAGGGACACAGTCTTTGGAAGCAGGTACACCTTGGCTCCAATCTGGACCCTGCCACTTACATACAGACCACGTAACCCCGCACAAGCCACATAACTTCTCTAAGCCTACACGCCTCATCTGAAGCAGAAATAATAATGGCTAACTCATAGGGATACTGTGGGGACTAAATTATTTGAGATAATTATATGTAAATAACAGTACAGTGATGGTGCTTTGAAAATAAGACTTTCCTGTTTAAAAAAAATTACTCATTTTAATCAAAGTAATATAGCATATAGTTTAAAAAGTCACTAAAATGCATATATGTAACAAAAATCAGCAGCCCCTTCTTACCCCTCCCAACACCCCCAATACTCTGGTCAGCCTACCCAGAGGCAACCACTTGCCACTTCTCTTGTTTTTTTCTTCTGGTATTCGTCTCTAAATTCCATACATTTTATGTATACAGCTATCTCTTGATACATCAAATTTAGATATTTTCTATTAACTTAGTTTGTGGATTATATATATTCAAATTCAGTGGGATCCCTGAATTTAAAAACCAGGATCATTGAAAAATAACTTCTGTTAAACTCACACATTGGAAAGAATTTATAGAAGAAACAGTCTGTCTTAGAGGAGCCTATGTTGTTCAAATCAATTGTAACCTGCTTACTAAGGGGTCTCTGTTCCTCGAGTTTTTCCAATAACTGCCCTAACTCTCCTATGTCAAATCTCCTTTCCCACTAGGTAAGTGTGCCAGAGTGATTGCATTAATGACCCCAATTTTTCACACCTCCCTATATCTTTGCCCTTTGGTAGTGCTTTCCTATACGGACTCTGAGCTTGGCCCCCATGAAAAGCTCAAGGAGAGATCTGAAAAAGTGCTTGAGTGTTTCTACTACCTTCCTTCAGACCCTACACCACCATGAAAACAAGCTAAGGCTAGCATGCTGGAACATGGAACCAAGTCAAATCACCCCAACTGAAGCCATCTTAAACCAGCCAGCATGCAGCCAACTGTCAGCTGATTGTAGATGCAGAAGCAAGCCCTGTGGACATCAACAGAGCCTGTCACAGATCAGCAGAATTTACAGTTGGTCCAGCCAATTGGTAGGCCTCTGAGAAATAATGAATTGTTGTCATCTTAACCCACTGAGATTTGTAATGGTTTATTACTCAGCAACACCTAACAGATTATTAGAGATCATTAAACAACTTAGTCCCAGTCTACAACTTTTTAGATGTTTTAAGTTATTAGAACACTATCCTTCAGATAATTAAGACTCAAATCTTATTATTATTTTTGTTATTTTGAAGACTTCATACTCAAAATCAATTTGAAGCTCTTTTCTCCCTGTAGCTCAACCCACACCCTCTGCAGCTTGGAATGGTGAAATGAAGCATGGTCCTGCTCAGAGATACCTCCTGCCCCTCACTACTTCTTCCAGGAGCCCATGGCTTGAGAACTGGAAGCAGGAAGGAGAGTCATCTCCTTGCTTAACCAGATGCAGTCATAGCTCTCTCCTTGTTGCTTGCTGTTGCCTCTGCCTGACACTGACTGGGTGTCAATGTCCCTGCATATGGCAGGCATGCAGCGGCTAGCTCCCTCACAGGGTGATTTTATGGGCTCTACAGAGGATCCTGCAGGGAGACCACCCCCTGGGACATTTACCTGATCTAGGCAGTCACCATCTGCCCTCTACCACTGTTGAGGTACCTTTACCTCCTGGATGATAGCCTTCTTGAGCAGGACAATAGAAACAGATGTCAAGCCTAGCTACTCGCTGAAGTGACCACATAAGTAGATTAAACAGTGTCCTCTCTCCCCTCTATCACTCTCAACCCCATTTAGCCCTGCTCCAGCAGAAAAGGGCAGATTGGCAAGTTCAGGGCTAAACAAATGCTCAATTAGGCAATGAAATGACCTCTCTCCCAACTTGAAGGGGCCCCACACTCCTTACGAGTGGTTCTTTGGAGTAGGAAGGGAGGCTGTGGGAGGAGAGGGAATCGTTTCTCATTAGGAACTCTGCACTTCTCCTCTGCTAAGTCATATCCTCGTATTGGGGTCAGGTGGAGGATCTCAGTTCTTTAAGAATGACTCCTCAGAGCAGTCTCTGTGGGCAGATTTCCGACCCCAGTGGCTAGCAGATTATTCACAGCAATCCAAATATAGAAAATTAGTTACTTAGAGTCCTTTGTCTTCAGTTTGGGGCCTTAGCTGCAATTCTGGAACGAGATAAAAAGGTCCCACTCAACACACTGTTATATGACTATTTTTAAATCTAAAATATGCATTAAATTCTACTATACTGCATATCATTACAGAAGAATTCCATTTTTACAGAAATGCCAGTTTTATTAAAAAAAAACTGCCCTGAAGAGATTATTTGAATAATACTTATTAACTTTTTATGTAAATGTTATGGTGTTTTCTTGGATCCTAACTCATCAATTAAGGGATAAAAGAGGACCACTGGCATTTTTAAACATTTCTTATAATTTTTCAATTAAAACTTTTTGTCTAACAAAATTCTTTTGACAAATTGTGAATTTTTATTTTTTTCAGAAAATCAGATATTCAATCATTCATTTAATTTTGCTGTGTACCTACTTTATATTCAGTGATACACTCTAGTTGCTTTGGACATATCAGCAAACAAAACAAAGATCTCTGTCCTCATAGATTGATGAGGGAAAGAGAGATGTTAAACAACAAACATAAATAAGTAAATTACAGAGCACGTTAGAAGGTAACTAGTCGTATGAGAAGAAGAAAATGTAGAGTAGGATAAGAGAAATCAGGAGTGGGGCTGTGGGTGGGGAACAAGTGGTCTGAAATGTTGAATAGGGTGGGCAGGGAGGCCTCAGTAAGAAGGAGACATGAGCAAACACACGAAGGATGAGGGGAAGTGGAGAGAGGGGCAGCTAGTCTTATCTGAAAGAAGAGTGTTCTAGACAGAGGGGCCAGCCAATTCAGAGGCCCTCAGGTAGGAATGTTTGTCTGTCTGGGGTGTTTGAGGAACAGCAAGGAAGTCAGTGCACCTGGAAAGCTGTGAATGAAAGGAAGGGAAATAGGAGGTGAAGTCACAGGACTAAGAATGGTGGGGAGGGAGCAGATCACAGTTTATAGGCCACTGTGGATGCTTTGGCTTTTACTTAGAGTAGAGAAGTGACAGAATATGACTCACATTTTAAAAGGGTTACCTGATAGGAAGGCAAGAGTGGAAGCAGACAGATGGTCAGGAAAGTAATATCAGTAAGTGTTGGTGGTGGTTCACACCAGGGTGATAGCAAGGGCCACAATGAGAAATGGTCTGATTCTAGATATTATGAAGGTGGAGGCAACAGGAAGTCTTAATGCATTGGGTATCGGGTGTGAGAGAAACAGAGAAGTCAAGGATAATTCCAGTAGCTTGAACAACTGAAAAGATGGAGTTGCCATCAATTGAGAGGAGAATGTTAGTTTGGGTAGTAGTGGATATGCAAGTCTTGGAGTGGGTAGATTAGGAATTTAATTTTGGACATGTTGACTTTAGGATCTAAATGGAGACATCAAAGTAGAAATGTCAAGTAAGAAGTTGGCCTTATGAATCTGGAATTCAAGAAAGAAGTCTGGGCAGGGGATATGCATTTGATGCTATTTAAATGATGACCTCCAAGGTCATGAAAATAGCTAGAGAAGAGAATAAGACATAGGACAGCCTGGGTACTAATATTATAAGGTTGCAAAGGAAAGAAAAAAACAACAAAGGAGATTGAAAAGGAATGAAGAGTAATACAGGAAGTAAACTAAGAAAGTGAGGACATCAGATGAAGAAAGTATATCAAGGAGAAAAGAATGGCCAATTCTTTCAAATACTAGTAAAAGATCAAAGAATTTACCAACGAATTTAGCAGTACCGAACTTAGAGGTCACTGGTAACATTACACAATAAGAGGGGACCCAATGGCTCTTTTCAGCTAAAAAGGGATTTTACTATTTAATAAAAATTCTCTAGAACAAATAGGTTTTTACAGTCAATGACCCACTTATCTCAAAGAATATATTACACAATGAAATGAAATACAGTGAAATATATTTACACAAATAAAAAACCTGGAAGAACTCCTTGCAGTTTATATGATTTTAATTCAATTAAACAAATGCATATAGAGTGTTAACTATGCTAAGACCAAGGATGTAAAAGTGAGGATAGAGAAAGAAAATGCTTATAGTCAAGACTACTGTGGGGAATCAGGCAAGTACACAGATAATCACCAGACAGGAGAGTATGCAGTGA
Organism: Equus quagga; assembly: GCF_021613505.1. Taxonomy (NCBI): domain Eukaryota; kingdom Metazoa; phylum Chordata; class Mammalia; order Perissodactyla; family Equidae; genus Equus; species Equus quagga. Next base: position 125,861,314 of record NC_060273.1, read on the forward strand.
TTATGGGCAAAAGACTTAACCATACAAATCACAAAAGAAGGTGCCAAATAACTAATAAACATAAGAAAAAGTGCTAAAATGAACTAGTTTTTAGGAAAATGCAAGTTAAAATCATCATGTGGCCTCAGGAGGCAGGACTTCAAATCCCCTTCTCCAAAAAACAACTTTGAAACTGTTCAAAATAGTGACAAACAACCATTTCAGGAATCTGGCAATCAACCAAAGTCAAATAACATATTAAGAAGCACTTATTCATGAAACACTGTTGAAAATCGGGTAGGGACAGTGTGAGTCTGTGGCGCTCCTGCCTGGGGCTGCTGCCATCCTTCCCTGGTGGTCAGGAAGGGGGTTCTCCCTGGACCGCAGGCTAGCACAGCTTCAAGGCCAGAGAGGCTCAACTGATCTGGAGCCAAAGGTGAAAACATGCCATCCAGCAGCAGCATCAGTCAAAGCAGCAATCTCAGTAGCAGGTCTGAGGTAGCCATCCCAGTTGGGACAAGCAACTAACTGACAACATAACCAGAAAGGTAATAGGGGGCGCCTAGAAATGAGAGATCCCTGAAAGGCCTTAAACTCTGCAAATAACCCTGGATGCCTTCTACCCACACGCCTAGGGGAAAACACCCTGTCCTCATGTCCTGGGCTGACGGCAGGGCTGCACACATGCACAGAAGACACAGGAGGAACTAGAAGGCAGGGCAGACTAGAAACCTGCCTGAACTTTTAATGTGCTCTCCAATCCACACACAGATTCTCCAGGAAGAGTGAAAGTCTTACTCCCCTCTTCACGCTCAGGGTGTTTGAGCATGACCTCTGACCAATGATTGACCACAAAGCTATGCATAAATGTAATGCTCGCAAAAGAGTACATCTGTTTTAGGCATGAGCTGTGTATGCTTACCTAAGGAGCCTGAACTACATCCTGAAATAATGAAGAATCGCTAGAGGACTTTAACCAGGGAGTAATGGACTGGAATTGTATGTTATAAGATCACTCTAGTAGGGTGGAAGGCAGATTGGCAGAGGGCAAGATGAGAGACAGAGAACAGAAATAGCAACCTGACCCAAGACAGTGGCAATGGTAAAAGAGGGTAGAGGATGCAGAGTTAAGCCAATCTGAGAGACTCCTAAAGGTGAAATAAACTGATATAATGATCCATAAGGTCTAGGTATTGAGGAGACAGGAATGTAAAAGGCTTCGGGTTTACACCCTGAGCAGAAGGATGGTGAAAACATCTTACCATCTACTAAAAAGCTTATCATCTACCAAAACAAAAAGTTCAACTGATAGGAGATTGAAAGATGATGGGCTCCGTTTTGATCATGTTGAGATCGAGGTTTATAGGATTCTAATCTGTGAGTTTGCTTATGTAAGTAAACTTTGTATAAAATCTGTTATGTAGAAAAAGATAAGTAGTATATGGAAATATAGGGCTGCAGTAGTCCAAAGACCTGGGTTCTTATTCTAGTTCTAGCTCAAACATGGGCGAGTCAATTGTTATCTTGATGCCCAAGTTATTCATTTATTCAAGTTATCCTCATGCAAAATGAAGAAATCAGACTGCCCTATGTACTTACAGGAATGCTGTGAGCATAAAAAGGATGTTGTAAAACAAGAATACATGCACCTGCAGCCACAGTGCACAATGTGTTCTGGACATTGTAACCTACACAATATGACCAAAATGAAGCCATAAATACTGGAAAAGGCATCATATTTTCACCATGTCAGATGACATGGAAAGCACCAAAGAATTATTTTTAAAAGTACCAGAAGTAGTAAGACAGTTCATTTAGGTAACCAGTCACAAAAATACACCTAGCAAAATCAGTCTTTAAAGTGAGCACCTATTGTGTTCCTAAAAGGAAAGACAATGCTGTAGACATGCAATTTAGCTCCAAATTTACAAATTTAAAAGAACTACCATTAAAATCCCAATTGGGAAATATAACAAGACTTGTTTATCTAAGTAAAAGTACCTAAAAATGAAAGCCTACATATGAGGGAAATTTACCAAAGAACCAGAGTTGTATTAGGGTAGTATGATTTTTGACGATTTTTTTCCTCTCTATTTTTATAAACATTCATGATCATGATATGCCGTCAGTAGTTGGAGGCATTCTCCAAAGCTTTGGAAATAAGCATTTTCTGAGTCCAAGCATGAAATTAACTCATAATAGATCAGAGCACATAGGCAAATTACCCTAAAGAGAGAGAATGGCTCCCCAGCCTGCAAAATTTTACTGTAATCTGATGGCAACCAAAAGAGAGACTGATCAGTCTTTAAAATTAAAAAAAAAAAAATGAGGGCTGGCCCGGTGGTGCAGCAGGTAAGTTCACACCTTTCGCATCCGCAGCCCAGGGTTTGCCGGTTTGGATCCCGGGTGCAGACATGGCACCGCTTGGCAAGCCACGCTGTGGTAGGTGTCCCACATATAAAGTAGAGGAAGATGGGCACAGACGTTAGCTCAGGGCCAGTCTTCCTCAGCAAAAAGAGGCAGATTGGCAGCAGATGTTAGCTCAGGGCTAATCTTCCTCAAAAAAAAAAAAGAAATGAGATCAGTGAATGTAACACTGGCAGTGTCCACTACACCATTCAAGAGAGAGATTCTTACCCTACAAACTGTAAACAACTTGGCCTCAGTGGTCAAACTGCCCCTACTGCAGAGCAAGATGTATGGTGCCACTCTTAGATTACACCATTAAATACATCATTCATACAACTACACATGAGAATTTGTACTCATTCTGTGCTCACATGATTGTGATTTGCCCCCTTAAAAAACGAAAATGAATCATCATGCTGACAGGAGCATTCCAGTTCATTTGACAATTCTGTTTATTATACATTAATAAACTAGATTCTGATATATATATATATATTCTTTAACATCACCTGATATGGATCCCTCTTTGAGAGACAGCTCCACTCCATTCTATCTGAACCTGAGGGTCAGATCCTGAGCTTGATAAACACCGGAGTAAAGATAACTCCCTATGAGGCTTTTGGAAATACAGTCTGCCAGCCTGCCCGGTGAACCCAAACATCACTGTTAGACAAAAATGTGCTTTTAATTGTTAAACATGTTAAAAGTATGTTTTAAAATGTTTTAAAAATAGTTAAAGCACAATTACTGTCATTACTAAATTTTAATCTATAAATTTGCAAAGTAGTATAGCTTTCCTTTCTCTGAAACTCTTGATAATCTTTCAAAATGGTGTTCAAAAATATTTCATTCACAAGTGATACAACTCGTTCTTCTTGAAATGATTGCTTAAGATTTGCATATGCTTAAGTGACAAATCATATCATAACAGACAATAAATTATGAATGAAAAATCTAGTGTAACTGACTGTGACTCAATGTTTATTACAAAAACATAGCATGCCACTCCAAGTGCATTTTTCTCCTAATCTCCAAAGATAAACTAAAAAAAAAAGGAAAAATCTACTTTAGTTTAATCAAGAGACTATATGAATGCAATATATTTAATCTTTATCTAGTGACATTTGGGGCCAGAAATAATATTTCATTAACTCACAGTAGATGGCTTAAACAAATACAGCATTACACTAGAACTAATAGCAGTAACATGCTCACAACCCTCCTAAAAAGGATTATTAATAAAGGGATACATAAAAAATTTTTAAGCAAGCTGGGGGAAGAAGAATAAAAGTTAAGCAAAAATTAAGTATTTCAAACCAACAAATGTATTTATTTGTTACATAAAGCAACATTATACTTAAGAAACCTGTGGGAAATGTCTACTTCTTTAGTAAACATTAAAATTGTCACTAAACTCTAGCAAAGAATCTACCTAAGTATATTGTGTACACAGAGACTGAAAAATTTCAGTGGATATTTACTATTTCACCTTTGAAATAAAAATCATCACTTCTAACAATTAAATGTATAAATATGCAAAGTGAATGGGTGGCAAAGTAAAGTAATTATACGTAAGACATTAATTTCATTATTTACTCTCTAATTTGATTATGTTTCTGATAAAAAATATCCAGTTTGGTTCATATATTATCAGCAAATTTGAGACATGGTGAAGAACTAGTCTTGTCGGATACACATGGAAAGCATTTTTATTCCTCTTTAACAAAGTTGTGCTTCAGAAATCAAAGACATAAAATCTTTTAACAGAATGAGGCTATATAATTCAAGATGTCATCCTCTAACAGAAATTCACTCCCAATTCTCTGTTTAGCTCTCTACTTCATAAAATCTTAAATCAAAATTTGTAGAAATAATGGATGAACTTGGAAGACATTATGCTAAGTGAAATAAACCAGTCAAAAAAAGATAAATACTGAATGATTCCACTTGTATGAGATACCTAGAGTAGTCAAAGTCCTAGAGACAGAAAGTAGGAGGGGGGCTGCCAGGGGCAGGGGACTGGGGAACGAGGAGTTAGTGTTTAAGAGGTACAAAGTTTCAAAATTGCAAGACGAAAAGAGTTCTGAAACTAGGTTGCATAACAATGAGAATGTAGTTAACTCTACTGAAGTGTACACTTAAAAATGGTTAAGACAGTAAATTTTATGTGTATTTTACCATAATTTTAAATATAAATAAAAATTTGTAGAAATAATATTTTCTGTCTCTAGAGTCTTTTCTTGAGTTCATTCATTAATTTTAACATATAACGACAAATAAATTTAGAATGCATTTGAAGAACCCATAATTTTAAGACATATGGGGGGAAAAAAAGGAAAGCCAAGTTAATTAAATTGAAATACATTATGTCATTTCATATATGCCACAGATGCTTTAAAACAGCATGTTCCTGGCTGTGAGCTGTTAATTGTGGGAGCTAGGTGATAGGTACATGGGAATTCACTATACAATTCTCTTTACTTTTGTATGCTTAAAAATTCTCATAATAAGACATTAAAAATAAAGATAGCAGTGCGAGAGAACGAGGTGTGGAATTCAGCAGGGCAGCAGTGTTGATGGGAAGGGTAAGGTGGGTTTTTTACCAAGATACTGCTAAAAAATGGAATCAAGAAAATTATGGAAATATTTTAGAATCTATTTTAAAAATATGAATTTGATGTAATTAGGATGGTGATGAAGGGTTTAAGAAAATGTGAATTAACCAGAGAAAGACTACTGGAAGGAAGGAATTACAAAATCAGCTTAAATTTCTAAGAATAAAATGAAATTTTAAAATTTTACTCTACAAATCAGGAAATAAGCCCTTTCAATAAGTAGTTCCTAAGCTTTAAAGGAAGCAATCAAAATATTTCTAGCATGTTGTTATGTCGATTTCAAAATATAATCAAGTAGATTTAACTGAAGAGAGAGGGATTAACAGGAGCCAGAGCTTCAATTTTTCTTTAAGATACAAAATGATCTAGTATTAATTATATAAAATCTAATATCAAGACTAGTAGACTATTTTGTCTACAGTATCTGAATGTTCTCTCTTCCTTTTTCTGCTATACAAAGGCAGAGAAGAAAGTTGAAAACCTATGGGAAACTATTTTATCAGTAACCTGTGAAAGGTCAAATCAAAGAACTGAGGTCCTAAAGTAACGTATTCATATCTAGCAAGTAAAAACACAAAAACAAAAGAAAAAAAAGTAGAAGGCAAGTTGCTTTGAAGTTTTAAATTCTGCACAAATTCCCAAAAGGAGTCTGAATCTAACATAAAGCTAAGAACATGTATAACTATGCATAAAGTTTATGGTAAAGAGTAAATTGTGATGAGATAGAAGAAAAGGAAACATATAAGTAACATAAGTAAAAGAAGAGAGAATAGTACCAAAATCAAACCTATGTACACATTACCCATATTCCATACATATCAAGATTTTGCCACATTTGCTTCAACCGTCTTTGGTTGGTTTTTTTCCTTTGCTAAGCTCCTTAGTATCACTTATACCTTACCTTAGTCCATAATTAAATATCCCAAATTGTCTCAAAAAAATGTCCTTTTACAGTTAATTTGTTTGAGTTGGGATCCAAAAAGGTCCACAAAATACATTAGGTTATGTCTCTTAGATTTCTTTTAATCTAGAATAGTGTCACTCAAAGTGTAACCTGAACTGGTGCCAGTTCCAGAACTAATTGTTACCAGTTCAAAAACTGTTATCAATCCTCAAACTCTTTGTTACAGGTCAATAAGATACATTCAGAAAAAGAAAGTACAGACTCAGAAACTTTCATAGCAAGTTGACACTGTCAAAACATCCAAGTGCACAGTCAGTGGACCCATCTCCCTGAACCAGACTGGTGGTCATCACCCTCCCATGTTGAGTCACACATGACCTGAGCTGCACACTAGTCTTCAGGACTGGGACCACTTACTGGTCGCTGCCCCAAAATGATATTTTAAAAAGAAACTTGGTCCTTACACAGATATTTAGAGACACAGTCCTCTTCTGCACTTCTTTACCCTATCATTAACTTTTTAAGGAAATTGGGTCAGTTGTCCTTTAGATTTCTGGATTTTTCTATTTGCTTTTTGTGGTGTCAATTAACTTGGTCCTCTATCATTTGACTTCCTTACTTGATTCTATTCAGGTTTAACTTTTTGGGCAAGAATATTTCATAGATTGTGCTCTATGACGTATGTTATAAAACTTCAGAAAGTATATAGAATCTGGAAGCTCCATTTGTAGTAATGCCAAGATTGACCGCTAGGTTTGGGTGATGATAGCTCAATCCCTCCCTTGTAAATTCCCCACCAACCTTTCATCTATAGTTCATCCACTGGTTATTCTTGCCTAGCTCATTTTATTAGGGATTGAATAGTGGTGATTTTCTAATTCTACCATCCTTTCTATGTTTATTAGATGCAATTTTGAGAAAAAAAAAATTCCCTTATCAAATTAGGCTTTTTGGTTACCATGAAATATCGTTCATGCAGGAAAAATCAGGTAAATGCTTATTTCTTTCCTCTTGACTAACAATTTTCAGACCAAGAAGTTGATGTCCTAGATACTCTCAATGATATTATGATGTTCAACGAGTTAGGTTTGGAGACTGTTCTGCTCCACTCTCTCTTCCTGTTCTCCCTTTCTCTCTGTCTCTCTGTCTCATTCTCCCACTAACATTACAAACTTGTGGGTTTTTAAGATATTTAACATGTTTCAAACAATTGCATTCATTGTTATTTGCCATCTTCTGCTCCCGCTTCTTACCCTGAGAACTCAGAATAACACACTACAGACCAGTACAGTATGTTTGGTGCTAAATAGACTTTCACAGTGTTGTCTGAAAACCTAACTACAATTTCATATATAGCATTTTTTTTAATAACAAAAGACACTGAAAATTTCAAACAACCAACCTATAACCATATTATGGCATTCCACGTGCCAGAAATTGTGTTACACTCTTTGAATGCAAATCTCATTTAACCTACATGCAAATCTCATTTAACAGACACAACCACCATGTTAGGTGAGTATTATTGTTATTCCTATTTTATAGATATGGAAAATGAAGTTTGGGAGACATTAAGAAACCTGTCCAAAATCCAGTTAGTAAATGATAGAGCAAGGATTTGTACCTGGGTTAATCTAATTCTGAAGCCCATGCTCTTAATCACTACTTTTAATATCTGACAGGCCATCACATTAAACAAGGGCTTTCAAAGACAGTACCATCCACCTGAGGGGTTCGGAAATGTTGGGGGTAGGAGAACAAGAACTGCCCTGCTCAGATGCCAATAGCATGCAGCCCCACTGAAAAATATTGATTTAGAAGTATTTTCCCTATTCTGCATACTTCCAGATGAAAAATCAAGACTAATGTTTTGAGTACTTTAAGAAACTTCTTTCTTTTAAAATGTTTAAATTATTTACATGTTTAATGAATTCATTTTGCTTTTCTCATCAACTTTGCAGTAAAAATGATGTTTTGCCTTATCTATAAAGTTGAATTATACCAATTCTCTAAATATTGTCATGATTCTTTTAAAATTAAAAAATAAAATAGATAGTGCCAAAGTGACTTATGAACAAACCTGAAAGTGTGACTGACATTACATGTACTCTTTAAAGGAGCCTCTCTATATATATGGATAAACAAGATTCTTTATAAAAGCATCCCCCTTTCAGGGGAAGAGAGGGACATAGGGAGGCATTACAAAGGTGTACAAGGAACCTTTTGGAGGCGATGGGTATGTTAACTCTCTTGATTGTAGTGAAGGGTCACAGGTCTATACATATGTCAAAACTTATCAAACTGTACGCTTGAAATATGTGCAGTTTATTGTTTGCCAATTATACCTCAACACAACTATTTTTAAATAAAATAAAAATAAATTTCTGGAGCCTAAAAAGTAAAACAATAGTATAACTATTGTGTTCAAATAGTCCCACAAAAAGACTGAGATATAATACAAATGGATGGTTTGAGGGAAATAACCAAGTGACTGAGTCCCATTTTCCTTCATAAAAGTGTTACGGGGCTGGTCCGGTGGCGCAGCAGTTAAGTTCGCACGTTCTGCTTCAGCGGCCTGGGGTTCGCCAGTTCGGATCTCAAGTACAGACCTAGCACCACTTGTCAAGCCATGCTGTGGCAGGCGTCCCACATATAAAGTGGAAGAAGACGGGCACGGATGTTAGCTCTGGGCCAGCCTTCCCCAGCAAAAAAGAGGAGGATTGGCAGCAGATGCTAGCTCAGGGCTAATCTTCCTCAGGGAAAAAAAAAGTGATACAGGACTGTAGAAATTAAGTAGCAAAAATATTAACATCCCAAAAATTCAGAAGAGAAGCATCTGCTTTGCCTGGAGCCCCTTTTACAAATTGACATCAATTCAGCTCAGCAGGCACTGAGGTAGGGCTGGGTGAAAACCATAGTCATACAGCGCAGAGCCCAAGTAGTCATCACACACAGCCCACTGGCATGCTGGGTTTGGTCCTCACAGTGTTTGAAAAACATCTTTTTAATTCATTGCCAACAATTACAAATTTAGAGATTTTTCTCTCCAAATCTTTTTTACTTTTATTGGAAGATCTGGTAACCCTCGGGCCCATGTTTCCAACCTGGCAGCAGGCCAAGCACTCTGGTCAGCCATAGGCCACAGGACTCAGTGTCCACATTGTCTTGTCCCTGGCACCTTTACCCATTTATACGACCATGCCTAGTCTCCACAGACTTCTGAGTTTGCAGTCCTTGCCCTAAGGCTGTAGAGATTTTCTCTGAACAGTGTTTTGTTTTGTTTTGGTACTATCTATGGGCTCATCTCTATATTAAAGAGAACTGTTCTTTCTTAGAGGTGCAATTCTCACTCCAAAGGATACGAAACTTTCCTAACTCAGCAGGCAGTGACAGCAAACAAGAAGCTAGACTTAGCCATATCATCCCTGCAACAGAGGCCGACCAAGAATAAAAACAAATCCTGGAAACTGGTTCTTGGGGCACTAGTTTCAACAAATTCAGTGAAGAAATTTCTGAGAGATATAATCTCCTTCCTGGAGAGGTTCCCCAATGCCCCCAACAAACACACACATACACACACACACACACACACACACAGAGTCCCAGAGCTTCCCTCCTCCCTTCTACTAGGTCACTGAAAATGGTAACAGGACTCTCTACTATCCTGCCTCTAGCCCTAGATAAAAGAAAAGTTCTTTTTATAAAAACCTAGTGAAAAGGGCAACTTCCCAAGGAATAACCATACAAATTATTACAGATCAAAAAGGATCAGAAACCTATATTAATTCAATGAATAAACAACCAGCATTTTACTTAATTATTTTATATCAGAAGCATTAACATTAGTCAGGATGAAGACAAGGAGACCTGTTATTACTATTACTTAACACTTTTCTACTCAATTCATAAAATAATAAGAGAAGTATTACAAAGAAGGCAACAAAAGACTCCTTATTTGCAGAAGACTTCACTCTACTTAGAAGACATAAGAGAATCACTGAAAAACTATGAAAACTAAAAGGAGAATTCAGTAAGGTAATTGAATGATTACAAAATTAATATACAAAAATTATCAGTTCTTTTATGTCAATAATAATCATAGAATAAATAAGATCAATAAAAATTTAAACATAATAGCAAACACAATTATAAGGTACTCAGGAACAAAACTAATAAAAGGTGCTGGTAAGGTCATGTTATCTGGGAGCAGGAGATGCCATAGGGTCTTATGAATTGTCCAATCACTACCAGAGAGAGTGGGGTTGAAATCCACCACAAGAAATTGACCCTACACTTGGGAACCCTCCCGTGAGCCCCCTGTCAAAGCTCAGCTGGCATATGACCCAAGAGGAAATCATGGCTTCTCTCCCCAGTGACACTGGACCCAATCAAGACCTGGATTCCCCTGGCCTAGTTCTGAATCCTAGGAATCAGCTCAAAACTGTTCACATTTCTTGGAGTTGATAGAGGAAATAATCAATCAGCAGAGAATTGGGATCAATCACTTTTTCAGGAATCGGACAAGATGTCAAGTAGAGAAAACTTACTTATTCTCTAAGAAAGCAATTTCAAGGAACTCAAAGAGCTTTTGGCAGAGAAGCTTACTAAGTGAATGTGTGGCAATAAATGAGTACATAGGCCTTTTACATTATTATTATTGAATAGAACCAACAGAAAGAATGTTTTGGAATGCATTTACATTATTAAGAAATTCCCAACTAATATAGTCCTCAATATTTCAGAATTTGTGATTGTTTGACTGTGATTTGGTTTCAGGATTATCTTTCAATTATCTGGACAAAAGTAGTTTCCTAAGAAAATTAACAGTGTAAACAAACGGCTTGCAGCACCACAGAAGCATCTGCTTACATTCAGATAATTAATATGCTAAGCATTCTTATCTATTAAATTAGAGCAGGTCACCTAAGGACTCTTCTAGATAATACTTCATTAGCCTAATTATAATGAGTATACATAGTTGAAGTAACAAAATGGACATCTGTTTTAAAACATTTTTCAATCTAAGCCTTTGACTAAATCAAACTAGCTTTCATACATTAGTTTCAGTTACAGAGGTTTTACATGACCAAAAAAACCCTCCATTGAAACAGGAAATAAAAATTCTTGTTCTTACCTTTGAAGTTCTCCATTCCCAACCATCACCTATCTCCTGTGAATGTTTAATGAATTCTGCACAATAACGCTGGAATGTCTTTTCTCCAAAGAACTCATTTTCTTCCATACTAAATGATAACTGCAACACAAAAACTACATATTAGCATCAGCTGTAGAACGAACACTGAAAGGAGTTCTGCTAATTCACTTACTTCTTTAAACAAACCAAAATTGGGGATGTAGAATGGAAAATAACCTCAGAGGCATTCCAAAAAAGTGTTTTGTTTCCATCTTTCTTACCCTATCCCCATTTTTAATCAGGAAGAACATGTAATCAACATGTAACCTAAAACCTTGGTCTATAACAAATACAGATCTATGGTTCAAAAGTTTAGTTTGTCCATAAATTTAACTTCAAGAGTTTAATTTTATCTCACTTCTTCTTAGCTAACACTTCCGAACAACCTCCTCAGAACTTCCTTCTCTCCCTCCTACCTCAGCTCTTATGTAGATAATGTGACAGTGATTAGTGGAGCTGAGCTGTTCTTCACACTTTATTAGAGAGATCAACTCACTAACAAATCATGTTCCAAAGACTGGAAGCATTTGTTTTTCAAGGTGTAATGTTATGATCACCTACTTAATTACCTATTTTATTGAGTCTACAAATGTGACAAATCAAAGAATATCCATATATTTATTATACAAATGTGTCAAAAACATGAAACATTGTTTACAGAAAGAGAATTTTATTTTTATTTATTTACTTTTTTTTTCTGAGAAAGTTTCACCCTGAGCTAACATCGGTGCCAATCTTCCTCTATTTTATATGTGAGTCACTGCCACAGCATGGCCACCGACAAGTGGTGTAGGTCCATGCCCAGGAACTGAACCCGGGCAACCAAAGTGGAGCCACTAGGCCATGAGGCGAGCCCCTAGAAAGAGAATTTAGAGCTGGAAGGAAACTCACAGATTATGTTGTTCAAGTCTCTCAATGAGTAAAGTCAGCCTAAGTGAATTCCCTCATTCTCATCCTTCATGAAAAGCATCATCAGGACAATTAGCACTTATCGACTGCTTACTATGTCAAGCACTATGCTAGACACTTCACATTCCCATTTAATCATCACACAACCCAAAGGTTGTTGTTATCCTCATCCCTCAAATGAAAAAGAGAAAGTAATCTGTTCATGAATGCAAATGAGAAAGGACTCAAACCCCAGTTTGGGTCCAGGAGCAACGATCTGTCTATACTAGCTGATTCCCAGTCCAGTGTTCTTTCTGATTATTCAAATTTAGCATGATCTATACAAGCATTTGTTCATTCATCCAACAAATAAATATTGGATATCTACTAAGTAGTAGGCACTGTGCATAGATGAAGGTTAGATATACAAAAATGAAAAGAAATATACAGTCCTTGCCTTGTAAGAGCTCATATTGTAATAAAGGGAGATAAGCAATAAAAATAATTACAGTAGAAACTCTCTTAACCAACGTCCATTTAACCAACTTTTCCAAATTAATCAACACAATGTCAATTCCCTCTATAAAACAACTAATATCTACAGCATACTGATCATGAAGCACCTCTGCTCCCATCAGCTGAGTGTATGTTCACAAACCACATTCCTGTATTATAAATACATACTTCAATTAAATGCTTTTCAACCCAACCAATAAAATATAAGTTAAAAAGAAAGAACTGTTACTTCTATTATTTAATGCCTTGGAAAGGCTTTGTAAAGCTAAGTTTCCATAAGAAAAACAAACTACTATTGAACTAGGTATGGACAATACAAGTGAAAGACTGGTGGGGGAAAAATCATAAAAATCTAAGATCCTGCACCCAGACGCCTACACAAGTGACTGGAGTTCTTTCACTTAAACCAAACATCTAGAGGATGCATTTTGGTTCAGTTTCATCAAGAATGAACAATGAATTCCAGTCACGTACCCACACTCAAAGAAAATGCCTTGATAATATATGAAAAAATTGGCAAACACTTTAAGTTGAAATAAAATGTTTCAAGTATACACATATTACCTTTTTTCAACTCTAGCTTTAATCAACTTCCTCAATTAACTGCTCAACTCTCAACTCTGATAGCATCAGAAAAGAGGACTTCTATTTAAAGCATACCCAACAATGAAGATGTGCATAGATTATGGTAGGCACAAGAAGGCTCCCTTACAAAGGAGAGATGGTGTGGGAGGATGTGAGCCAAGCAAGAATTTGGACTGTTTCCACAGGATATGGAGAATCAGACCTCAGAGCTGAAAAGGTCAGAATAATAAATCATTGAGGTCTCTTCAGAGGATGGATCTTAGGGGCACAAGCCTGAAGGCAGGGGGACGAGTTAGAAGCTCTGGCAGTGGCCTGGGTGAGAGTTCAGGAGGATCCGGACCCAAGCAATAAAAGAGATCAAAAGAATGTGCATCTTAAATTATGGAGAGAAGCCAAGATGGATTTAAGAGATTTGGGAGTCGTCTGTTGAAAAGAGACAAATGAAACCATGAGGGTGAATATCACCTAGTTAGAATGCACATCGCAGATTCTTAATATGGCTTTTGGTGGATCATGAAAGTTTACACTAAATTCTGCATGGATGTGCCTATCTATTTTTGGGTGAGGGGAGGTTCCATAATTTTTCAACAGATTGTTTAAGGAGTCTTAACTAAAAACTTAGGAACCTCCACACACAGTGAGAAGAGCAGTGGGTTGAGAAAGAAACCTTCAGACACCAGCATTTAAGGAAGCTCTGGAGGAAGAGGAACCAACACAAGAGCTGGAGAATACGGAGTCAAGCATTAGGAGGCGATCCTAGCATGGGCAGTGTCATGGAGCCCAGCGATGCAGGTTTCAAGGGAGTAAAGAATAACTAATAAATAATCAACAGTGTCAAAACAAAAGAGAAGCCCATTAAGAAAAGGACTGAACTCAATCATGGAACCTGACAATGAAGCTGTCATTGGTGCCTGAGTGAGCAGTTTCAGCAGCTGGGGTGAGAGAAGAAAGGTTGTTGTGGGCTAAGGAAAAATCTAAAAGGAAAGAGTGAAAATTCCACAGACTACTTTTCGAAAAAGCTTGATTGAAAAGTACATACAAATTGGTAGCAGAAGCGGCACACAGGTTTAAGGGAGGATATTGTTTTTCCTAAGAAAGAAAGACATCTGAATAAATGTTTAAGCTGAGCAAAGGGAGGTGGTAGAGAGGGAAATATTTAAAATACCAAAGAGAGAAAGTGACTGATGAAGCAATATGCTACAGGGGTTGGGAGGAGATGTGTCAACAGCACAGGAGGATGGATTTGAACAATACAACAGACTCCTTGCCCCTGTCAATGGGTGGAAAGGCATTTGAGGATGAATATAAAATTTAAAGAAGTTTTTCAAAGGGGACCCAAAGTTAAGGCATACAAAGTCTCAAGGTCACAAGATTTTTGGATGCAGGGGCAGGCAAGATGGGTTGCAGAGAGGGAGAAGCTCGTGATGAAAGCAGAGTGTTTGAGAAAACTTACATAAATTTGGAATTGCTGGTGAGAGAAATGAGAGGACAGCATTTAAAGCTGAGGAGTCAGAAGTGAAGGCCCAGCACAGGTTAGAGAGCCTGATTTGTAGTGCAACAGTCAGTGAAGTGTTGTAAATGCCTTCAGCAGTGCTCAGCTCACCATGAGTGGGGACCAGCACACAGGACTGCATTGACCATGCATGCAAAGTTGAAGTTTTGTTGGGGTGATTCAGTAGAAGGATAAGGATGGAAGAGGGAATAGAATATGCTGGTGAGAATAGCTCAGAGGTCCAGATTAGGTGGGAAGGAAAAAGATGCCAAGAGAAGGTTGAAGGGGCTGGGAAAAGAAGACAGTATCAAGAAATATTAGATATCAAAAAAGGCTAAGAACAACTGTAGTGAAAGGAGGGAAGTGGAAGAAGGGGAAGACTACGTGATTTTAGAACTTGACGAAGTCTCAGCTGTGGCCATGGAAGTGAGTGTGTAAAGTAGCTTGGAGATGAAGGTCACTGGGACTCAGGAAGTTTTAAAAACTACAAGAATTATAATGTTTGCTATTTTCTACATAGACACTGTATTCACTTAGGATTATCTAAGAGTTGGTGGGAGCAGAGAGCTCTTTAAAGAATATTGAAGACCAACTGGGAGATTTGTAAATGACAAGTGGTAAATGGTAGAAGATGGAAAAGTACAGAGATGGTAAGTGATACATGACATAAAATGCCAAATCCATGGAGAAGAACCACTTATAAACCAATACATGTATTCCTGATGAACCAGAACACAGCCTTGGATTCCTTCTCAAGATGGCACTAAAGGTAGCCACCACCAATGGACAGAGACACTGTGTGAGAAAGAACCTCCCTCGCCTTCATATCTGGTAGAGCTGAATTTCAAGAGCCTCAACAGAGCAGAGATATTTGCATGATGCTGCAGAAGCAGTGACCTAAAATTGGCTCTTGGGAAGTGGGCGCTGCCAGCAATCTCCATACCTTGAGCCTTGAAGGGTGGAAGATAAACAAGCTTCCACCCAAAGGGCTTCAGTATTTTTTCTTAAGCCAAGTTTCCTTTAAAACTAGTTGATGGAAACTCTAATCTGTGAAGATGTTAACGTGGTGCAAGACGTAAGCGTGGAAACCAACCCACACTATATCCACTCAATTCACATTGCTCAATTCCAATGCACTTTGTGGTGGGAAACTATCAACTGAGAGTTCCCAACTCTTTTGACCATAGAATTCTTTTTCCTGGGAAAACTCTTTGACAACTTACTCCACAGAATGTAATAAAGGAAATAATGGGTTAAGGATTTAGGTAAGTTTGTTTACAGTGGATGTGTGCTCCTGAGACCACAATGGAAAATCTGAGAGGCAGGGGGAACAGTGGGAGAACAGGTTTGGAAAGAGAAAGCACCAAGTACAGGAATGTAAGTACAGAAGAGACGATCAACTGCAGGGGCTTCTGCTGAGGCAGTTGTCAAATGTTTCAGGGATGTGAGATCTCCAGGTTACACACAGAATTCTGGCTAATAAGGTGCTTAGTGCAGATACAAGCTGAGAAAGAGACATCTAAGAAGATACTAAAAGGAAGAACAGGAGCTAACTTAGCAAAAGGAGGGAGGTGAAAGGAACAGAATGTACAAAAGTCTGAATATAAGAAAAGGTCTTGAAGGTAACTGAAGAGCTCTTGTTTGACTGAAATACAGAGGTGGAGGGAGGGTATCAGGAAAACTATTTAGTGCTAATGAAGACAGGAGGGCCTGGAACCTGAGGGCTCGAAAGGGTTTTGAAAGTGGGAGTGAACTGATCAGATTTGCATTCCAGCTTCCAGTGGAGACTACAGGTCTTGCCTAACCGGATGAAGACCAGTTAAAAGGCTCCTATAATAATCTGGGAGAGACAGAATGATGCTAAACAGAGCCAACGATTGGCAGTAGAGCGGAAGAGGGAGGGATTCAAAACACATTTTGATAGTATACTCACTACAACAACTGGAGGATCTTGGTATGTGAGGGACAGGTGAGAGAGAAGATTCAATAAGATTCCTAGCTTTTTGCCTCAGATGGTACAATGCATTGACTGATAAAGATCCCTGAAGGAAGAGCAGGTACAGGGAGGGAGATGGGTTTCGTTCAGCCATACTGAGGTTGAGTTTGAAATGCCTATGGAATATCCAAGTGAAGAGATCCAGCAGGCATTCTGAGATAGATCTGAAACTCAGAAGGAAGAAATTTGGCCTAGAAATAGTGATTCTAAATCCACATTACATAGATGATATCAACACATTTCATCACTCAGGGAGCGGATGCGGAACTAGAATAGGGAGACCAAAAGGGAGCAAACAAACAGGTTTTCCAACTATTTGATGACCCTACATATATTGAGAGATACTAACTCAAAGAAAAATTGACTTTAATTCATAAAGAATACTAATACATTTTTGGAATATTTTAGAAATTCCAAACAAACCTTTACTTAATAAGAAAATTGAACTAGGTAAAAACACTCCATTCCCTAAGCCCTCCAGTTACTTGAGGTTTACTGAACTATTCAAAATGTTAGTCGAAACATAAAATTTCACTCAATAGCCATAGTTTATCTAATTAACAGCACTGTGCCACGAGCAAAATGACTGCACATCAAAGCACTAATTAATATTTGGTTGAATACTTTTAAAATTATCTAAGGACTGGGCTTTGCTGAAGGATGTTACATACAATAATACAAAAACGGCTTGATTACAAAATTAGGAACTATACTATATTAAAAGGATATCCATCTCAATTTGAATCAGCATAATGTGCCATAATGAAGTATCACTGAAAAATTATTGTCTTTTTGCTCAAGTAAGCGTGTTTCAAGTCATTACAAGTGGAAATATAATAAACAACATTTTTATACACACTTTTCAAGTTGTAATACTCTCTGGGCCCCTACCAAGTTCCTAGACTAGTATAGGCAGAAATTAGACTCTTAGAACTTCCATTTACAAGATGGCTGAAAATATGGACAAAAATGGAAATAACTACAGCTGGAGCTTATTAAGCAATAAGGGCAAGAATATCCTTATTTTGTAAATGAAAAACCTTAAGACATGTGAACTGCCTATGTTTCCAGACTTAAGCTATCTTAAATCCAGACTAGAGGTGACAACAGAACACAGGTGAACTCTCAGTAAAAAGGCTAATCCAATTCTCATCTTATGCTAAACAATGAACCTCTCATTTCTGATTATAGTAACAGTCAGAAATGAGTGAGAGCTCTTTCATGTCATAAAGTATAAGTTGTTAATACATCTGTTTTGCTTGAGTCTCACTCTAGCTGAACAGTTGTTTGATTTTTTTTAAGCTCATTCAGAACCTTTTTTTAACTGCTTCAGCAGAGGCTAAAGATTGGAAAGAGAATAATTTTTTCTCCACCCAGTGAAAGCAGTCTTTCTAAACTACAGGTTAGCCCTCAGACTAGACAGTGCAAAGAAGCTTATTCTGCTGCTATTAAATACATCTTCTCAGAAAAGCAGCCCCAGTGAATTCTAATGCTGTGCATAATCATTGCTCAAATGATCCTTTTTAATTAAAAACAATTTTTTTTCACTACCACTCTCCACATTTTTTATGCGATTTTTAATCTAATATGTGGGGAGCTGATTCTTTTTTTTTTCCCTTGGTCAGAGATATTTCTTCTGATGAATCCATAAATCAATGTGTATCAGAGGCGTAATGAGACTAAAACACTTTAAGAAATAGAACTAAATTTCCCCAGAACTTAAGATCATTTACAAAAATGTGATTATCACAGAATATGCCATGCACATGTTTAAACATTAAAGACCATTTTTAACCAATAAAAGTAGGCAACTTCCTTTGTATTTGTCTCGCCCTGCAACAATTCCACGTTATCAAAACTTTAGATTTAGACACTTTCCTAAAAAAGCATGCAATTACTAGTTAGTGAGGTAAACTCAACCCATTACCTGTATGACAATTTGGCTTGAATTCATCTAGATTAGTTTAATCACTTACCTATCAGGGTCCTCAGGCAGTGGTCCTCAAATTTTAGAGAGCAAAGAAGCACAGGGCACAAATTTAAATGTGGAATCCTAGGCCCAGGCCACAAAGACTACCTGATTTTGAAGGTCCCAAAATAAGCACGTCTAATTAGCATCAGAGATTCATTTCAGGAGGAATCATGCCAGAAAATTGAGACAAGCGGTGGATCATTTTAACGGGGCTAGTAAAAGGCCTGGATTTCAAGGCATTTAGCAGCCTGGGCGGGGCACTGCCAGCACGCCCAGGTAATCCAACCAATGGCACCGGGAAGCAGCAAAAGAGAGGAAGGTGATTTGGTCTTGACAGCCGCTGACCAGCAGGCTCAGCGCTCCCTCCATGCCTTCAGTTTGAAACATGTGTCTCAAACCAAAGTTTATACGGATACAACATCATACCTGGACTGGAATTGAGGATCTTTATTGGTAGCTGATGCTTGCTTGCTATGACCTCTGCAGCAGGACGTCCAATTAGGAAAAAAGTGAGAAGGTATCTCACTCTGCCTCATTCTATATTTCCTTCAGAAATAAAGTGCCTGAGGTGCACCCTCCACTACTGGCTTCCAATGCCCATTGGCAATTCTCTTTCAAGGCAATTCTCTCCCAAAAATACAATGTTCAAGGCCAGAAGCGGAAGGCGAAGCCAAGTGGAGCACTGCATATTGCGATGTGAAGTCACCAGTGGGTAGCTGTGGGAACAAGGCAAGCTCTCAGAAGAGGACCGTCTCACCATGACCTCTTCCCCACTAAAAACTCAAAAAACCATGAACTATTTTGAATCACATAAAAATAGTCCCCTTGTTATAGACACAGGACCAAAAGATTAAACAATAGGAAAGGAAGACTTTCCTGAGTACAGAAAGATCCATCCTTTATAAATGTGGTTTCATCTATCAACCTGTTCTCCAACATAACATGGACAGCAAGAGTCCTCCAGCATCTGAGCGTAGTGAGGTGGATGCAGGGAGTCTGCTCGCTCTGGCAAGAGTGAGCAACACCATCCTTATATAAGTGCCTCTTCTGTCAAGGTAAGAAAACCAAAAAGTTCAGTAACAGTACGGGGCCAAGATGAAGCTCTTGCACGGTAAGAAAGACGAGCTCCACCATAAAGATGCAGAGGAAACGCTTGCTTCTAGAGTGGGCACACACTGGGAATCAGGAGAAAAACTCAGAAATTATCTACTTTACATTCCCAATTGAAGAAGAAGAAGGAAAAAGAAGAACGCAGCCTCTAAAAGCAAGAGATGAGGGAGAAAACAACAGGTAAGATTAAAAAGAAAAACACTGGAAGGAAATTCAAATGTAATAACAGCAGAGACTTAAATTCTATCTGAGAGACAAGAGAAGTATAGAAGCTGGAAAAAATCTAATTAGTATTTTAGCATATACACGTGAGTGGATTTCCAAACAGAAGAAAAAGCACTAAGGTGAAAACAATGCATATCAATTGACAGGACATGAACACAGAGCCAACCTTCAAATAACTGGCATTTCTGAACTGAAAGCATAAGCAAACATACAACTGAAAAACTGTTCCTAAGCTGAACAAAAAAGATTAAAAATATTTATTCCTAGAAATTGAGAGGATTCATTATGTTTCTGAGAAAACTGTTGGAAAGGAACCTATACCTACAGGTAACCTAGCAGAATATCTTAAAGAATAAAAAGACAAAGAAAAAAGATGCAGGCAGAAAAGCCAGTTCACCCAAAAGGAACAAAAATCAGGCTGGTCTCAGCCACCTGCTCCATGGCAAGGAACGCCAGAAGACAAGAGAGCAACGTCTAAACATCTGGGGACTTCCGACTTACAGTTTTGTATCTCAGCACCTATAACAGAGTTAGGCACACTGTAGATATTAAGTAAAAGCTGTAAGGAATAGAAGAAACATTCAAACTTTTAAATAAATTTACTGTACATAGCTCTACCTCTACACTGTATCTTTCAACTCAAGTTTCAAGCCTATTCACCAATTGGATCTTTTCCCATTCAAACAACAGATTTATATGACATCTTTCTGATACCAGTGTTTTACTTTTATAAGATTATCATTTTTTTACATAAAACAAGCATGTAAGAGAAATTGTTCCACGACTGGTGATAATTTGAACTGATGCACCAGCTCAAACTCTCTTGCTGCCTTTGAATAGAGGGACTAGGAGAACTCTCATCAGCACATGCGCATCAGGCCAGAACCACGACCTTGGCCAAAGATACTCAACAAACAACAAGGTACAAAAAGATCAACACTGTATCAGAAGCTACAGACTCAGTGCTAGTCTGAATATAGATGATAGAGCAATGTGTTTTTAAAATATACTACCAAGTGTAGTTATTTTTTGGAAAAAAAATCCGTGCTTGGGGGCTGGCCTGGTGGCACAGCCGTTAAGTGCACACGTTCCGCTTTGGCGGCCCAGGGTTCGCCAGTTCAGATCCCGGGTGCGGACATGGCACCACTTGTCAAGCCATGCTGTGGCAGGCGTCCCACATATAAAGTAGAGGAAGATGGGCACGGATGTTAGCTCAGGGCCAGTCTTCCTCAGCAAAAAGAGGAGGATTGGCAATGAATGTTAGCTCAGGGCTAATCTTCCTCAAAAAAATAAATAAATAAAAATTCTGGAAAAAATCTGTGGTTTGACATTTTTGTAACAGAAGAGACATTCCCTTTAAATTTTTCTTCTCGCAAAGACTTCATTAAAGACTACACTAGATTAATGTTGCCTTCTTAGTTTCACAAGCTTTTCATGCATTCACTTGCACTCACAATATCGTAACACTTGCTGTGTGTGTTGTCATAGGAAGGAGTATCAAAATTTTCCTGGGAAAATCAGAGAAGACTCAAAAAAAAGGGAGTCTGGAAGACATGAATTCAGTTCTTAAAGAACTGAATTTTGACGTTTGAATAAGGACCTAGCAGGAGGAGACAGAGGCATGCCAAAAAAGATGGAAGAGCTCCTGCAAGACAGGGCCTAAAAAGAGTGTGTTAAGTTTGAAAAAAAAAAAATAGGTGTAGGAGATAGTCCCATAAAAATGTCAGTTGAACTCCCTTCGAGAAACCCTGGGAAGTAGGTTAGGGTTTAACAAAGTCCAGAGAACTTAACCCTAAGGTTTCTTAGTGTATATTTGAAATCTTCAATCACAACCTGCATTTCACTCATGAAATATTTACTTCCCAGGAGGCTGTGTTTTTCCTGAGCAAGTGGTATGTTTCTTTCTTTAACCAACATGAAGCTCAGAACTTAATCTGTAGCCCACCTTTAACAAATGTACAACTTTTCATGGTATATATTTCAATATAACACACTCCATCTTTCTATTCAAGCTTCATATTTTCATGATCCTGATTTATATTTATTTTGTACATTATTATAGTATATATAGTTTATAAGCTACCTCAAATACTTTTAGAAGAAAATAGCGTACAGTAAAACAGAAAACAGAAAGAATAGAAAACTAGATAATAAGATAGGAAGAAAAAATATTACTCTGAACCTACAGAATCATCCTGGGAGAACTTTAAGAGATTTTTTAAAAAGAGTAAACAATATGATTTTTGTCCTCAACAGTTTGTAATTGAATTTACAAGAAAAGATTCAAACTAAAAAGAACATTAGAGAACAAAAGATAGTAAAATGGCAACCCTATGAGATTATTAACTACGATTTTCTTCATTTTGAGATGAGGAAATTGGGACAGAGAGGCTAAGTAATTTGTCCAAGGTAACACAGCTGTTAAATGTGGCAACTGGACCTAAGGTAGTCTGGAACCGCAGCCTGTGCCCTAGAGGAGTCACATTTCAGATAATCCTTGAATTATAAAAGGATACTGAAAGGTAGAGACACGATACAAGAAAGGATGAGGGAGGGGGAGCAGTGAACCTAGGAAGAGGTTGAAATGAGGCAGAGTTGACAGGTAAGGAGCCTGACTGGAGAGTACAGATTAAGGAATACAGGAAAATGGGGTGGGGGAGGCAGTTTATAAATAATCTCATAAGTCTAAAGAGGTCCCATTTAAACAATGCGCAATAGGAAACCACTGTGGGTTCCTGAGCTCAGAAGAGAGAACGTTTTCTCCAAAAGCTATTACACGACAGTTACACGAAATAACTCCCATTTCAAAGCTAAACTTCTATTCGTAAGTATTCTTCCTGGGTCCTGTAAACCTACGAGACCAAGCACATCAAGGCCTGGGGTGCCGGGTACATCGGAGGAGCCTCTGCTTCTGCAGAGTTCTCAATTCTCCCCAATCTGGAAGGTTTAACGCAGGGTTTCTTCTCCTTCCCCTAATTCCCAACCGTTTTATACCCAGCCTGCTTGGCCCCTGAAGACGTTTGTTTTCAACAGGTAATCACCAATCTCTAAAGCCCTTTGTTGCTGATATGGTTCCCTCATTTTGTTTATAATTCAAACACTGCCTCGAGGGTCCCAAACACATCCCTAGGCTTCAAAGACCTTAATAATCAAATCGAGCCCAGTCTTAAGCAATCTTCGCATATAAACCTTACCCTACTTGCTTTCCCTATGGAGCTGCGTATCTTTCTCAGAAATTTATAAACATTAGCAACTGCTATCAAATCATAATTTGTCACAAAACATTATGCCCAACTTGACTGCCTCATCATGTAGCAAAATCTCAGTGAACTTTCTCCCAAATAAAGGGGAAGGGAAGAGCGGACGGGAGAAGCAGGGGGGAGGGGACACAATCTCGTAACATTCTATATCCACAGGAATCCAGTTTAAGACGAGAACAAGTGGAAACTGTTTCTACTAGTTTCCTCAATTACAGTATCAATAACAATTTTTAAACCTTGTGACTGCAAGACTTTACTTTGAATTTCTCAATGCTCAACATTTATTTTTTTTGGTCAAGTTTCCATTTCGTAAACGTCTCGTCTTGTCCATATTTGACCCTTCAGAAGCAACAAGGAAGGATTTTACTTTGGGTCCCGAAATGTAGTTGGAGTACTACACAGGGCCTGTTTTCCAATCCTGAAAAGTACAAACTTAAGCTTTTGCCATTAAGGAGTGAAGGCCATCGTCGAATTGTAATTTTTTTAAAAAAAGTTATAAACATGATTCATACAAAGGAAATGAGCCTGTGGCAAACATTTATTGCACTCATAATGAAGGGGCAAGTTGAATGGTAAAAATTATAAAAATTTTGGAAATAGGACAATAAAACCACAACCTTCAGGAGTATTTTTTTCTCCTAGTCAGAAATAATTTGCATCTCTATTAGACAAAAAAACGTAACCGCAGGGCCTGGGCCCTAACCAATACTATATCAAGGCGAAGCACAGTCCCCTAGACAACTAATGCATCCTCAGGTGGGCCTGTTAGAAAAGCCTCTATTTTCACTTGGAAAGACAGGAGCTAAGCTTTTCCGAGATGTTTCTAACTTTTACCATCATAAAAGTATGTTTCTATACATCAGATAACTATTCCTTATTCTACCCACCCTCCCATTCAAGACTTTAGATCCTATGAGAAGATAGGTTATCTGGGAGAAAATACCGTTGGCTGTAAATACTAGGTTATTCCTCCTGACACCTAATGAACCTGCAGCCCCTGCCATGGGAGTGGGCCACTGCAGTCGCCCGTAACTTAACACCTTTGTTTCCAGGCTCCGCGGACAAAGCCTCGCCACCCCGCGCAGGCTTTAACCTCGGGGCCCTAACGATTGCGGGAGGCCGAGTCTGTGCGGGCCGAGAGCGCGGGCCCCGCTGCCACCCGCAGGCCCGGGCCTGTCCTTCCCGGGCGGGGCCCCGCTGCCCGGCCTTTCGCTCCAGTGGGCCGTCCCCCTCCCCTCCCTCTGCAGGCGCGGGGCGACAGCGGCGCTGGAAGCGGCGCGGGAGGCGGCGGCCGGCCGAGGCTGGGGGATACTCACCCGGCTCCGCGCGGCCCTCACCCCGCCGCCCAGCCCAGCGGGGGCGGGGCGACGGGGCGGGGGAGGGGAGCCGGGGAGCCGGGCCCACCGCTCTGCGAGCTTCCAGCCAGCCAGCCGCCCCGGGCCGGACAACGAGGGGCCCCGAGAGCCAGGGGACGGCGGAGGAGGAGCGGAGGCGGCTAGCGGCGAGACAACCAGGAGACGGGCCCAGGCCCTCCCTCATCGAAGCAGCTGCCGCCTCAGCAGCCAGCGACCGAGGCCGAGCATGCGCACCGCGCCTCCCGCGCACCGGGGCGCCAGACTGGCGCGGGCGGCTGACGTCCAGGCCGCGTGCGCAGGCCCGGGGGCGTGACCTCCCTGCCGCCAGTGACGGCGGCCGCCGAGGCCCCGCCCCTGCCTCTCACCCCGGAACCCGACGGCGCCTGTACTCTCTGCCCACCACCTAGGCGGCCATTGATGGGGGCGCGGGGTTGGCCGAAACTTGGGGAAGGGGTGCCAGCGGCTTCAAGGGTCTCTACACGCTCTCCTCCAACAAACAGCCAAATATCTGGAAAAGAAAAGGATGACCCGTGGGGGAAGGGCGGGGCAAGGACAGGGCTGACCTACGCAGTGCTGCTAGCATTTCTAAGAGGCTGGAGAACCAGGCCCCAGGCCTACGCACGCTGCGCAGCTACTGTAACCACCTCAGCAATTAAGCACAAGCGCGACTGCCCTCCTTTAAACTTAAGGACCGAGGGAGAAGTTAAGACTTGGAGAATAAATGGTACCGTCTGTGGCAAGTCTCAGAAAAGCAAAATAAAACGTAATATATATATATATGGCAGGAGAATTCAATTACGGGGAATCGGCGGAAGGAAGAAAAGACCAGAGAAAGATGTAGGAGTCGCAGGGGTGATGGAACCGAAATACTGAAAGTGCAACAGCGCACATGAGGGAAAACTAGTATCTGCTCCTTTTAACGCACGGAATTATATTTGTGTGAAAAGAAAAGAGTAAACACAGGCAGAGAAGTGAAGGGAAGACCCACCTTCAAACCTACGAGGCATGGTTTTCATCTGTAGGACAGTCGTGTAAGACGGCACCACTGGAGAAAGCTAGGTGACGGGTACGGGGGCTCCACGTGCTATTTTTGCAATTTCCTGTAGGTCTATAATTATTTAAGAAAATAAAAATTTTCTTAAAAAGGGACAGGACACTGATCGGTGTTGACCAGGGGAAGGGGGTGACTAAAAGGGGGCCGGAGAGAATTTGGGGGAGGGGGAGGGTAATGGAATGTTCTTATGTCAATTGTGTTAGTGATTATACCACTGTTTTCTTTGCCAAAACTGGAAAAGGATAGATTTTACTGCATATAAAGTAGTTTAAAACTCCATTTAAAAAAAAGATACTGCTAGTAAAGAATTTCCAAACCTGTTTGAGCAACTATGGATATAAATTAATTGGATAGCTGCCAATTAAAATTATACATTTGATTTTTTTGAAAGTACAGGGCAGTGAGTTCTGAGTGAGAACTTTAGTGGACGGGTGTCTTCTTCAACTTCAAACAGTTACCTTAAAAACCTAAAGCTTTCACATACAAAAATAAGAATGCATTGCTTTACATTGTATTCACTAATTTAGAAACAGTTTTCATGCATCAACACCACCGTGTTAACAAAAACATTTTTTTTGTATTTGAGATGATTTTAAGTTTCGTAATTACCTGCCAAAACTAAAGAAACAAAAAGAAGTAAATCAGGTAACTTCCTCTCATCATCTCTCTCATGGCAAGGAATAGTACTGTCGTGGTTGTGTGTTTACCTACAACACGATAGCGTGCTTTATGGTGGAGTCTGTATCGTTGCCCACCCAGCCTCTAGCAGAATTCCTCATTAATAATAAGTATTTGTTACATAAAAGAATGAATCACATAAAGAGAGGAAAGAAGCTAAAATTTATTGAGCACCTACCTTAAGCCAGAAGCTTTTACATAGTTTAACTAATCTCATGATAACAGCATGAGATACCCATTTTACAGATACAAAAACCGAGACTAAGAGTAATGCTCTACTAATCATTAAACCCCTTTCATTCTTTATTTTTAAAGATTGGCCCTGAGCTAACATCTGTTGCAAATCTTCTTTTTTTCTTCTTCTCCCCAAACCTCCCCCAATACATAGTTGTATATTCTAGTTGTGAGTCCTTCTGGTTGTGCTATGTGGGACGCAGCCTCAACATGGCCTGATGAGTGGTGCCATGTCCACGCCCAAGATGGGAACCAGCGAAACCCTGGGCCGCCAAAGCAGAGCTTGCAAACTCAAACACTCAGCCATGGGGAAGCCCCTCATCCTTTATTTTACTGGACTTTTCTGTTTCATTTGGACATGTTGGTCACTTCTAAAAAGTCTTGCTTCTCTTAGCTTCCGTAAACCTGCAGTCCCCTGATTCTCTTTCCTTTCCAGCTCCCTCACCATTCTTTTTCTCACTCACAGGCTTCTGTTTGTCCATTACACTTTAAATGTTCATGTTTCCCACGGGGCCTCATAGAAGTTGAGCCTTCTGGCATTTTGTTTGTTGAGATACTGTAAAATGAAGAGAAAAAAAAAAGAGCCCAAAATAGGGTTATACAAACTGTATTACACTGAGTGTTTTCCTTTAACCAATGAACACTCTTATTACCAAAAATTAGAATGCAGTATAATTGTGTCACAAGATAATTGCAGGATTTATTTTATGTTCTTAATTCACAATATCCTTTAGGTAGTATGGTCGAGCAATGGGACACAAGTTTACCATTGCATGGTAAATGTCTTATTTTCTCAGTCTTGTCAGTATGTATCACTTGGACATATTCTTTCTGCACAGACCCCATAGGCCACAGGAAGATACAAGGAAGGTAGGAATGCAGTCTCTCGTTAGGTAGCCCAGGGCTCAGTCAAACCTGGACAGAGTGGGATTGTTGTCTTACTAAAACGAAGAAGGAGAGAATGGATACTGGCGGACAATAGCTATCACGGCTGAAGCCTGTAGTAGGCAGATCTCTTCCACCACCTTCCAGGAGGCCCTCAGGAAAAGATAAATTATGTACAAGGGAGAGTTGGGGAGGTAATCTGCTTGGATGGCAGAGATAAAAAAAAATCTTATCTTGAAGCTGTGTGTACATAGCACTTACCTAAAAGAATGAGAGAAAAAACTATAGTTGGCAAAACTAGAGAGACAGTAAAAAGATCAGTGGTTGCCAGAGTTTGAGGGAAGGAGGCAAAGAGAGGAGGGATGAATGTGTGGAGCATAGGGCACATTTAGGGCAGAGAAACTATCATGTGTGAAACTTTAATGGTGGATATATGACTATGCATTTGTCAAAACCCATAAACTGTACGACACAAAAAGTGAACTCCAATGTTAACTATGGACTTTAGTTAACAACAGTCTCTCAATATTGATTCATCACTTATAACATATGTACCACACTAATTCAAGATGTTAATAAAAAGGGAAACTGTGATTGGGTATGTGAGAATTCTCTGCTCAATTTTCTGCAAACAGAAAATTTTGTTGTTTTTTTGGGGGGGGAAGATTAGCCCTGAGCTAACTACTGCCAGTCCTCCTCATTTTTTGCTGAAGAAGACTGGCCCTGAGCTAACATCCGTGCCCATCTTCCTCTATTTTATCTGTGGGATGCCTACCACAGCATGGTGTGCCAAGCGGTGCCATGTCCACACCCAGGATCTGAACCAGCAAACCCCGGGCCACTGAGAAGTGGAACGTGTGAACTTAACCGCTGCACCACGGGGCTAGCCCCTGCAAACAGAAAAATTTTTTAAGAAATAAAGTCTATTAATTTGAATCCAACTTGAACTGTCTGAATAAAGGTTGGAATATTTTAGTGAATTTTGATATTTACTCTTTTTTCTAATATTCTTGGACATGTTTATCTTTCGAGCATTCAAGGACATTTGGGAACTAAACCTCATCTTTTCAACTTGTCAGGGGAATTCATTGTTCTGAAAAGATCACTCTGGCAGTGCAAGGATGCTTGGTTTTCTCCACTGGAACTGGTTGGGAGGGCCCTATGTTCTTTTATTTTGCGGGGTATAGAAAAAGCTATGCACGTGGATAGCATATCCTTCTGGGTTATCAGATTCTAACCTTGTTCACGGTCTTTGAGCTATTTTTCTGTTCTTTATAAGTTGTGAGTAATTGATAGATATGTAACTTCTGTCCTGTCTGGTAGTGATTTTAATTGACTCCCCCATCCTACCCATGGAAAAATCAGTTCTGTCCCATTTTGCCCAGTTCCTTCATATCATATGAGAAAAATGAATTCTTTAACATGTTTTCATTTTTGTATCTATATGAAAGTCATGATTTTATCTTTCTCTGAAAATTATATTTTAATAGAGGTCTGGCAATTTGGACCCAGGAACCCCAGAGGAATAAATTCTCACTGTGGCCTTTCAGTCTCAAGTCTCACACAACTGTCAAGGACCTCTGAAGGGAAAGGCAGTCCAGGGTCTTTGGAGGCATAAGAGGATGGTTGTCCAGGCAAACCAAAATCTTGACCCAGACGGGATGAGGCCCAAGAAAAAGTAAATGAGAAACTAAATCAATAGCAAACTATCTGTGATAAAAGAATGTGTAACACCTTTGGACTATATGAAAGAAAGGAGTCCAAAAGGATATCTGCAGCATCCTATACCCAGAACCCATTGATTTGGAAAGCAATGGGGAGAGAATAGAGAAGAAGTAACAGAATCTCATAAACTCTTCAACATTTTTGGTTCAAACACCTTTTGCCTTCTAGGCCCCAGGGTAAATTCCTTGGAACTATGTCGCAAGACGTCCTCCCCTGCTAGCCTGTCCACTTACCATCTAGTGAAGAGAACACCAGGAGGGTCATGAGACAAGATCAACATAGATACCCAGGGTCTGCTGTTAGGACAGGACATCCAGCGAACCCTGGGCCGCCAAAGCGGAGCACACAAACTTAACCACTTGGCCATGGGGCTTGCCCCAGTATGTTACTTTTTATAATAAAAATAAAGAATACTATCTTCAATTTAAAAATAATTAAAATCGATGTCTGTGATTTTAGATGGGAGCATATTATTTATAATCTTAACTTTACTGAATATGTATTTGACACAAAGAAAAGAATGTTATCTGGGCATAAATTATATCCTATTGTTCTGTTAAGAGAAAAACAATGGAGGTAAAGAGGTCAACTTCAAAGGGACAAAAGCCCAAATGTGATAGCCAGCAAAGGATCATAATGGGATATTTCAAATGTGCAATTTCCTACCTTCTGCAACCCACAGTTGGCCATAGAGAATGTCCTTGCATGGTTCAGTCTTCCTCAAATTAAGGGGCTGATGGTATAAACACGTAGGCATAGATAGTAGAAGGATGTGAAGAAACATCCTTATTCTATATATACTCAAGGCATGTTAGAAGGCATATATGGAACATGAATAATGACAGGAAGAAAGAGGACACCACGGAAGCTGTCCAGCTCCATTGTAATTACATGTTGTTAGAATGCTAAATGTGGAGTGAGGCAGGCCACAATTGAGTAGTGTTGTTACATTTTTGATGTAATATTTGACTACTTCGTATTATAATACTTTTAATTACCTTGTTATTTGGTGTGTGTGATAAAAAGGAGATGCAGCTGATTGCCATATAGACTTGTCTCTGATATTGGCTCATAATACACACAACACACACCCTACCTGTAATAGTCAGATGTTCAGTCTGGTCAGTGGGGAAATGCTGAGATCTCACTTGGTTGATGGGTCATGACGGCCTCATGAAGATGGTCTGTAAGGTGATGTAACAGCCAATGGGTGAAGTACAGCACTTGAAAGGACCAATAAAGAATTACAATGCCTTCCTAGATGCTTATGAATTCCACTAGTCTCAGTAAAGCTGTTAACTGGAGGTTACTGGTTTGTGTGATGCTTAGCCTAGAGATTCCACCAATCTGAAGCTGCCACACCAGGGTGTAGACAGCTGTATAGTCCTAGAGGACATCTGCCTGGCATAAGAGCAACAACACAAATGATGTGAAAACACTCCACGTGTGAGCTGTACCCTTGTCACATCACTGTATCCTTTCAATAAATGCCTTTGCTAAGAAGGATGTGAATTATCTCATTTCTTCAGCTTTCAGAAATCTAACTAAAACAATCTGGTTTGTCATATCCAAAAGGCGATATCCAGTAGACAGTTTGGTGTCTAAGTTCAGAGCTCATGGAAGAGGTCAGGCTGAAAATATATACAGTGGAGTATCTCCTATACTTACTCAACTTACATTAACTCTACTATATGTGCTTGGCAAAAAAACAAAACCATATTTTTCTTATAACATGGCCCCTAAATGCAAGCCAACAACTTCATCTGGTGTTTAACTCAAGTAACAACCTTCTGTTCCAATAGCAGGGGAAAACTGGCTGTGTAGGATTTCTTGATTGATGGTATATATATTCAGAATCATATATACAGTATTTTAGAGGAGTTTTTCAAAGGCAATTTTTACTCTACTCTATTTTTGCCTTTCACACTGACTTTAGATCTTAACCCCCTGGTAAAAAGTCACTTCCCTGTATCTGAGTGTCATTAATATACAGGTGATAGTTACAGCTATGGTCACAGAAGACATTATTCAAAGGAGGGTATATAGAGTCATAAAAGAAGAGATATGAGGGTGGAATCTTAGAGAACATGAATATTTTAAGAGCAAGTGTAAGAGCCCACAAGCGTTCTAAGAGAATTAGGAGGGGGACAGGAAAGACTAGTATAATAAAAAACCAACAAGAGAGTTTCCAGAGAGTGGCTAACAGTATCAAAAATAAAGCAAAGCAATCAAGGAAGATAAATACTGAAAAGTGACCATTGGATGTGGAAATTAAGAAGACACTGATGACTTAGCAAAAGCAGTCTTGAAGTCATGGTGGTGGTCTAAGTTGGTTTCTGATGGGTTACAAAGTGGATGGGTCTTTTAAAATAAATAAATAAAAACAACAGAAAAGAGAAGTGGCAAGGAAGTGGAGCTTTTCTCTCAGGCTTTTCTATGAAGAGAAGGAAAAGACAGGGTGGCAGATAGCTGAGAGTCAGATACAAGAGAGGGTACTTTGTGCGGCATTTCACTTTTTAAGTGTGTGTGGCTTGATCCAGTCTGCAAACCAAGCACAAGAGCTAAAAGGACAGAGGAAATAATTGAGGCAACACAGCCCCTATGGAGAAAGGAGGGGGTTGAGTCCCAAGCACTAATTTACAGTAAGTGGAAGGAGGGCAAAGGAAAAAGATATACTGACAGGAGTAGAAACAGATGCCTTGTATTGGGGAGGGAAGAAGTACTGTGGAAGAGGAGTTGAGGAAAGTTCATTTCTGATAGCTTCTACTTTCTCTGTGAACTGGGAAGTTAGCAGAGCCATTTTCTGAAAGTGAGGAGAGGGACTTAAAAAAACAAGCAAAAGTTTGTAATAGTCTTAAAAGGAAATAAGAGAAGCTGAGAAAGAGTGTATAGGATTTTAGGGTATAGCTAAGACTGGATTCCTATATTTGTGGAGGTATAATTCTTACCTTTTGTGTGATTGTTTTTTTCAGTACCACTCATCCTGCTTGGGTGAAGAAGTATAAAATGTAGATAAGTGGATGAGCCCAGAATTGCAGGCTTGCAACTGAAGAGCATTGAAAGGGTAGGTATATTAAGATTGCTGGTAGATGGGTAAGAGAAGTGAGGTCCATGGGGTCTGGACTAGACAGTAAGGAAGTGATGCTAAGAGGGGACCAATAGAGTTGGAAAAATGAGAGGAATCAAGGGACTGACATCATGGAGTCAGTAAGAGAGTAAGCTTGTAAAAGTAGGAGAGGACTGGCAGAATAGGAGGGTATGTTTGGAGAGGAAGAGATTGATGTGTGAAATTCCAGATCTCTCAGTTAGTTCCAATGAGGACAAGGCCCAAGATGTCAATTGAAGGTGGGTTGCTGAAGTAGAGTAGAAGTAAGGCCATAACCATTGAATAGACCACAGAACCATGAGACTACAGTAGTTGGTGGGTCATTCACAAAGGCCTTGAAATCTCTGCATGAGTTGGATTAGAGAGAACGACAGTGAGCCTGGTCCCCAAAATCTAGATGAATGTGGAGGATTAAGACAAAGATGGTGATAGGGAAGGTTGGAAATGGTACAGATG
This sequence comes from Equus quagga, assembly GCF_021613505.1. Classification (NCBI taxonomy): domain Eukaryota; kingdom Metazoa; phylum Chordata; class Mammalia; order Perissodactyla; family Equidae; genus Equus; species Equus quagga. Next base: position 125,893,952 of record NC_060273.1, read on the forward strand.
GGTTGATAGAGAACCAACTCAAGAGAAATTTTGCTTGATGGCGAAGCCAAAAGATCTGGAATTGGCACCTTAGAGTAGGACAATGCTAGCAGTATTTCTAGGCTGTGAGGAAAGGAGTCCGGCTAAATTCAAGGGGGGACCTCAAGGAGACCTGTGTTTCAAATAGGTGGATGTATTAGCCAGGGTTTTCTAGAGAAACAGAACCAAAGGATAGATACAGATATGTAGAAAGAGATTCATTGTGAGGGTTGATTCACAGGATTATGGAGGCTGAGAAGTCCCAGGATCTACTATCTGCAAGCTGGAGGCTCAGAAAGTCCGACTCAAGTATTTCAGGTCCAAATCTGAAGCCTGGAACCAGGGGAGCCAATGGTATAAGTCCCAGTCTAAGTCCAAAGGCCCGAAAACTGGGGAGCTGATGGCCAAGGAGAAGATGAATGTCCCAGCTCCAGCGGAGAACAAATTTGCCCTTCCTCTACCTTTTTGTTCTCTTCAGGCCCTCAAGGGATTGGATGGTGCCCACCCACATTGGTGAGGGCGATCGTCTTTATTCAGTCTATGGATTCAAATGCTAATCTCTTCCAGAAACACCTTTACAGACACACCCAGAAATAATGGTTTATCAGCTATCTGGGCATCTTCTTAGCCCAGTCAAGCTGACACATAAAATTAACCGTAACAGTAGGTCTACATGTAGTGTCTCTCTCTGTGGAAAATGGAAACTGTTAAGCCTGTTAACATTCATCCATTCTTGTCACAAACTTATCAAGCATCTAGAATATGCCAGGCACTGTGCTGGGTGCTGGAAATACGATGAACATGACAGCACTGCCCCTACCTCAGTGGAGTTTGGAGTCTTTAGTCAGCAAGACCCCAGACAAATAAGCAGAAAAATCTTCAGCCTGAGCATTTTATGAGGATGTGCAGATCTGGTTGTTGGAGGAAGGTTAAAGGCTAAATCAACCAAAGCTTTCCCACGAAGAAAGATATGTACACAATCTGGAAGGCACTGATATTGATAATGTTGATAAGCCTTCCTACATCTTTGAAAAAGTCACTGTTAGAGCTGTCTACTAAAGAGCAAACACTAGTTTACTGTATCTTTAGGGGTTATTTACATTACAAGGCATAGAATCAATTGATATGGAAATCAGTTAAGAATGCTTTAATAGCAAAACAACCACAGAACTGTACAATGTTATTCTAAAACATAATACCTAAGAACCACGTGAAAGTTAAATTTAAATGTTATATGCATGCAAGATGGAAAATTTCCTAGATGCTTTTGGAAACACTATTATAGATTGCTATTCTGAGTACCAAATGATAAGAGCAGTGAAAATAACTACAAATAAATTATAGGGAGATAATATGTGACTTATATGTAAATTACATGTAACAGCGTTATTCCTCTGACGCTTGGCAAGCTTTACCCAGCAACAGTATTTTCAATTACAATCAGTAAATCTCAGAGAGAAACATTCAGCCTTTTTAGATCCACTTTGAAAAACTTTTCTTAAATTACCAAATTTATAAATACTATCAATATACTAATAATTTTCTATAAAATATTATTGAGAAGATAAAATGTAAACTAATGGTCAAATAATCAGAGATAAAACTTTTCATAAATAAATGTAATAAAATGATAAGATAGAAAATTAAAACAAAAAAAATCGTCAAAACCTTTAAAAATAGATTATAGTGCTGTGGAAAAGGGCAGAGAATAAAAAGGAAGAAGAAAGAAAATGAAGCAACAAAAACTTCCCATATTCCTAGAGTAGAAAAATGTTCAAGCCTCAGATCCCTTTAGCCAGCAGATCCCTGCAGCCTTCTCAGCACATCCTCACAACCTGAGGCTTGAGCATAAGCTTATAGGGCTGAGGAAAGCCTTTGGGAGCCTTGCCACCTCGGGTTTCACTACGGATAAGGCTCAGCGAACAAATCCCAGGCTGAAACACACGCTGACCTTCCCTTAGGAGAAGGGATTTGGCTTAGGATGGGTTTAGGGATTTCAATCCTGTGTTTGCTTCCCCGACCATCACGTGATTGACCCAGAGGCCCCCTACTCTTGTGCTGCACTGTGAATGTTTCATTGGTATCACTTGTCTTATAGAACATGCACATTTCAGAAAATGTTCACTGATAGTTCATAAAAATAAATGTTCTATTTTCTTATATCAAAGAAAATCAGGGATATGGTCCCAAAGAAAACATACTTGGGCAAGGTGTGAAAAATGGTAGCCAGTTGGTCATTCCACAACTACTTATTCAGTTAGCAAAAAGCACTTTGAGCAAAGCAGTATAGAGATGAGGTTTTTGGTCACAAGCAATAGAAACTGACTGGCTAATTTTAGCAGGAAAGGAATTTATTGGCAGACTATCAAATAGCTCATAGAATCAACAGGAAGACTGAAGAACCAGGCTAAAAAAACAGGCAAGAACCAAGAGCAATCAGACAGCAGCAACCACAAGGAGGTCACATCTAAGCTGGGTTAGGAGACTTCCACTGACCCTGCCACAGGCAAAAATACTGCCAGACACCATCCTGGAGCCACTAGCCCCTGGGAACATCTTTTAACTATCCTTACCCATTTAGATGATTCACTTTAGATTCAAATTCCCCAGTCTGATTGACCAAACCCAGATTTCACGCTCCTGCCCTTACTGCTGGGGTTGGGAAGAGGGGCTATCTGGTTAATGGGGCTTTTGGAGAGGGAGTTAGGACCCTAATGCACATCAAGACTCACACATCAAGGCTCACACAATATCATCAAGAATTTCCCTCAAACAGGAAGAGAGTTTGGATGTTCAATGGGCAAAGAAATTATAAACGTCCACTTCAGTCCACAACTTTGACCTTCCAACATATACTCTTTTCCCCATACTTCCCCAAAGAGACGCTATGGCCATCACTTCTGCAACTTGTCAGTCTGCCATATTTTTTAAGGGAGGTAGGGAAGACACAACAGATAATATTCTCTCCTGTCAACTTTAGAAATTAATTCTTTCTCCATAAAGACAACTGCTAATGACCCTGATTTTGAGGTAATATTAGGGTACATCTTCTACATAAGCATCAATATTGGGAGGGAGGGAATTATAATGAGCTCATGTTCCTAGCAGGAAAAGATAAATTTAAAAAGCACATTTGTTTTCAAGGTGATAAAGAATATAATAGTGATGCATAGTGGAAAGGAGAACCTAAATCATGCAATAGAAAGAATACCAAAGGGTACTGGTGCTAGCACTGTGTTAGAATTGCAAAGACAAAGAAGCTAGAGCCCAGGCCGTCCAAGAGGTTAGACTATAGCACAGTGACAGACATCTGAATAGACCATTGGAATGTAGTGTGAGCAGTACTGTAATAGAAATACATACAGAGTTCAATGGAAGCACTTAGGAAGGACCCTATTCTCAAATGTTGGGGGCAGGGTGGTGGGTGGAAGAAAAGACTCACTAGAGGATTTGAGGGCATGACAACCTGGGCTGTCTTCTGAAGGATGAGTGGGAGTAGGCTCCTATCTTGCGAGCATATTTTATAATCAAGAACAATAAATCACTTAGACAGCAGTTGTGTGGCAGTTTTATTGAGAACTGTTCCAATAGTGCCCTTTATTTCAGCTATCATAACACTCATCGTGCTGTGTTGTAATCACCTGTGCTCTTGTCTATCTCTCCACCAGCCTTTAAGCTCTGTGGTGATAGGGACCACATCAGTCCTGGTCATCGTTATATTCTTGGCATCTAGCACAGCACCCCCCACAAGGGGATAAATAAATGTTCCCTAACGGAAAAAACAACATCAAAACATTTTACACATGGACATGGAAATAACCGCTGGAGAAATAATCTTGAAAATTAGTTAAAATACCGTTAAACTTTAGAGGCAGCTTGTATATAGTTTACTTTTAGTCAGTACTTATGATGGTAAAGTCATAAAACTAGGGTTGTATCTTTGATCTGCTGTAAAAGATCCAAAGATTCAACTACTGCTTACTAAATAGAAATGCAAAAGAGATTAAGAGTAATGGTGTTCATATCTTTTTTACATAAAAAAAGAAGAGTTAATTTCCAAACTCTTTCCTTTGTGATTAGGGTAAATGACAGGCCTCCTTTAAAAAAAACAGATTTTTAAAGGGAAGTAGTACTACATGCTGTAACATAATAGGAAGGAGAAGATATTACAAGGGAATCCTTGTTTGAGCTGGAGAGGCAGTAAACTTCAGCTTGAGGTAATAATGCTTTATGGTGCACGGAAGCTTACAGTCACATGGAAAACACCATCGCACTCTGTAAGAAACACTGGTGTTGGCAATAAATTAAATCCTTAATAGATGATACCAATGGTTCTTAAACATTAGGGTGCATCAGAACCACCCGGATTGTTAAAACACAGATTTCTGGGCTCCACTCCAAGAATTTCTGATTCAGTGAATCTGGGGTGAGGCCAAGAATTTGTACCTTGTAAGTCCCCAGTATCCTAATGCTGCCTTTGGGGTTACACATTGAGAATCACTGGACCACAGCAATCCCAGACCTTTCCCAGAGCTGTAGCCATTTCACTTACTATTATATCCCTCCACTCTACATTCAAGTTTAAACATCTCTCCTCATCTTAGAAAATTCTAGGTTTTGTTTTATAAACTTTTCTATTTGGGAATCTCTTTGAAATGTTTAAGTACAAATAGTTATGGACCATTGCAATAAACATACATTTTTATTGCATTCCCCTAATAATAGGATGGGGAGGTGAAACGTCAGAAATATTAGAGTATAGCGGTATTAGTCAGGGATAGCCAGAGAAACAGAACCGATAGGATAGATACACATATGAAGAGACTTATTATGAGGAATTGGCCTGCGGATTATGAAGGCTGAGAAGTCCTATGATCTGCCATCTGCAAGTTGGAGACCCAGGAAAGCCAGTGGTGTAATTCCAATCTGGGTTTAAAGGCCTGAGAATCAGAGGAGCTGGTGGTATAAATCCTAGTCCAAGGACAGGAAAAGACCAACGTCCTGGCTCAGCAGGCAGGCAGAAAGCAAAAGGGGTGAATTTCTCCCTCCTCCGCCTTTCTGTTCTATTCAGGCACTCAATCTATTTGAATTGGAGGATATCCACTCACGTTGCGGAGGGCCGTCCACTTGACTGAGTCCACACGTTCAAATGCTAATCTCATCCAGAAATATCCTCACAGACACAACCAGAAACAATGTTTAATCTGGGCACCCCTCGGCCCAGTCAAGTTGACACATAAAATTAGCCATCACACTGATGAAATGTTAAAATTAAAATTTGAGATTTCCCTTTCTGGAAATATGACAGTTGAAATAACCTGAAAACTCTACTGCTACAATATAATAAATACTGAAAAAATATTACTTTAAATCCATAATTGAAAGGCAGTGTTTTTTGATGATTAAAATACAGAAGTTCGAGTCACAAAGCCTGGATTTGAATCCCAGGTCTGCCATTTAATAGCTGTGTGACCTTGGTCAAGTTAATTAACTTATCTGTGGCTCAGTTTCCTCATCTGAAAAATTGGAAAAATATTATTACATATTGTATAGAGGGTTATAAGAGGATTAAATGTAAAATGCTTGGAACAGTATCTAGGCCATTATATATACTCTACAGAAGTGTTAGCTCTTATTGTTGTTATTATTATCACTATATTGTTATCTGCCAATAAAATATGAGAAATATACAGGTGTTTAAACTGTAATAGAACAGAAAACCAGACCAGACGCTGTACTTTGCTGGTCTCAGCAATCTAAGAACTTGAGTCTTTATGTTTACGCAGACAGATCCACCTAGAGATATATCCCCTTTAAAAGAATCAAAAATTCCATTTACCAGGTAAGAAAGTTTATTCATTTTTGGCTGAGTTCTGGATAGAAAAAGTCTCCCTCAAGAATCTCTAACCATAGGTCTTTAATTCCTATGACTATGGAGTTGAAATTTGTACTCCTGCCCACTCCTGGAGCCCTTTACATTGAAACAAACATAAAAAGTAATCCTAGGCAACTGATAGCCCTAGGGCACCTCACAGAGAAAAATACGAAACCTGTCTGAAGAGATGCACTTTAACCAGATTGTCCAGGATTATACAGATCAAACCCCTCTGAAAATAAGCTTAAAAATATAGAATCACAAAACATAGGAAAATAATTCACCATGAGTTAGAGTCAGCAGATACGATAAGTAGTAAGATTTAGCTCTAAGAATTTTATATTACAAAATAATCTAATGGAGACTATAGTATAAAAATATGATGATATTACAGATATTTAAACATCCAAATTCTGTTTTAAAAATGGAGAAACCATAAAAAGAAGAAAAGGTTGATTTGAAAAACAGAATTTCAAAAAGTGAAAAACACACTCGCTAAAATTTTTAACAGTCATGGCTAAAGAGACAATTAGTGAACTGGCAGACAGATGTAATTTCAGAGAATGTAGCAACTACAGACATCTAAAACATGAGAAGTTAAGAGTGGAGTGACCAACCATCCTGTTTTGCCTGGGACTTTCCTGCTTTTAGTACTGAAAGTTCCACATCGTACGAAACTCCTCAGTCCTGAGCACACTGGGTGATTTGTCACTCAAGTTAACAGATAGGAAGAATAGAATGAGAAGGGCCAACACAGGAATTCCCTGATGAAAGAATATTAAGAACAGGACTGAGGAAATACTTGAAGAGATAACAACAGTGAATTTTCCAGAATTGATGAATCTGAATTCTAATAATGGCAGAATAAGAATCTTGAGATTCAGGGAGCACAGATACTAAGAAAGATAAATAAAAAGAAATATACCCAGGTACATCATAGTGAAATTGCAGAACATCAACAACAAAGGGTAGCTATTCAGAGTTACCAGAGAGAGAAAACACATTACCTACCAAGGAATAAAGTGTAGACTGGCAGGGGATAATACAAATATTACACAGAACTCATTAATAATAATCTAAAGATAAGAGATGAAATAACTTGCCACTAAGAATTCTATGTCCAGCTAAAAATTATTTCGAAGTTGAGGAACACTCCCACTCACTGCTATAAAGGGAGGTCACATCCCCTGCCTGTGGCCTGGCCTCACGGTGCTGCCTGCCACACCCCAGACCAAGCTTGCCCCTTCACCAGACAGAGAGAGGCAGGGGCCCATGTACCTGCTGATAGCCTTAACCAAGTGCTACTGCTGGTGTTCACCTTGAGCCTCTTTGTACAATCAATGGAAACACCAGGAACCGAAGCTGAAAAGAGAGCTGAAGCCAGAGTGGTAAGAAAGTGCCACAGGCTACCATGAGGGACTTGCCAATAAAAGGCATACCTCCTGGTTAACGGCAAAGTAGGAGACAGGAGATGAAACCTTCAACGCACGGAATGGAGAGTCAGAATTGAGAGCTTAGAAACATTATCCAAGATCTCAGAAAGGCCACAGTGAGAGGACAAGAGAGACAACCCCAGCTGGAAAGCAGAACCATTAAAAGAAAGCTGTCTTTCACAGCCTTATCGAGGGAGAAAAAAAATTTACCTTGTGAATCCATAAGCACAAACCTGCCCACACGTGGGTTTGGTATTCACATTAATCTGTGTGGTCTGGAAAAGTCTGTGCCAAATGCTTCTGGCTCAGTGATGCCCCAGGGCGTCTGGCAGAAGCAAAGGCAAATCCTCACTAGAAAAATGCACCTTCGATTCGGCCTTTGTTATATTCAGTTCTATCACAAAAAATATAAGTGGGTCCGTGTGTGTGTGTGTGTTTATGTGTGTGTGTGTCTATTTGATGTGAGTTAGTAGCTCTTCTGAAGAGTATTATGGAACTTTGTTATTCAAGCAGTTCAATATATCATTAGAGCTAAAATAGAGCTCCATAGCGGCCGACGTGCTCGCTCAGGTATACGTTCTTGAAATTTCTTGCTCCACATTTTATAAAGGCATTATATGATGTTCAGTGAACGCCTTCATTTGTGACAATCAATGTTTGAGACTCTAAAAGTTTGTCATTTGATCCACAGTTAGATTTTAATAAAATTATACAACTCCCTAGATCTTTGATTATATACTTACTAAGCCATACATAGTCAATCCTTCCAAAAGGCTTCTTTTATTCAAAATAATAACCTTCCTATTAGTGTTTCTTCAACAAGTACTAGCATCTAATAAAAGTTGTCATGACTGTTGGGGTTTTTTAAAAAACCTATATTCTGATCCCCCTTTAATACCTAGCACAGTGTGAATTATGTGATGAATTATTTAACGTCTATTTGATTAGAGAAAGAGAAGGGAGAGGAATTCAGGGTATGGATGAAGTAGAGAGAGGCTGTTGTTCTGAGTGTTAGCATTAGCTCAGATCCTGAAGTGTTTTGGAACCGTAAACCAAACGTTCCCAGGCCTCACCCATATGACTTGAGGCTGCCATGAACTTCCATAACTGTAGGACTTCAGTACTTTGCCAACCTCTCCCTCCACCTCAAGTCATTCTGGGAGCCCCTGAGGGTGTTTCAAATACATTCAAGAGCCTATGCTCTGCTACTTTTACCCTGATCTCCTCTGTACATCCTCTGTATCTGCAAACCCCTGGGGACCCTACAGATGCCACGGGCTACTTCCTGTGCTCCTCAGGAAGGAAGCTGCCCTGCCTGGGGTGCTGTCTCCTGTGGCAAAGCCTTCAGTCAGAATTGAGACGTTAGAAACATGCACAGTGTCACAAGTCTCAGTGACACCTTCTATCTTCCCTCCCTTGGAGTCAGGCTCTTTACATGCAGAAATAGTGAGAATGACCTTTCCACGGGGATTAGTCTTCGCCCCTAAGTAGGCCTGGATGATCAGATGTCATCTTGTCCCCTCCATCTCATTGTTGCCTCAATCCCTGGCCCCAAACACAGAAAGATCTTCTTTACTCTCCACTCATGTCACTTGGTAAACTGATGCATGCATTCCAGTTTAGGCTCAACTGGGATATCTAGCTATAAAACATTTTCTTATTTACTCAAAAACATCCACGTAGTACCTCTTATGTGCAGGGCACTATGCTAGGAGCTGTGGTGGACACAACAAAGAATCAGCAGCAGCTACTCAAGCATAAGATTGGTATGTTACCACCTGAAACAGATGGCCAAGGGGTCCAGTTGTAGTATCTTCTTTCAAAGAATTTCATCAATCCTAATATCAACTCTGCTACATTTTGAAATTTGACATTTAAAAATCTGACTCAGGACAACGGGAGGCTAAGCCAAATAAAGAAAAGCCTACCTTGCTCCCAAAGGTTAATGAATGATGGTGAGGTTTGTTATTCAGGAAGATGAATGCAAATTCAAAGCAGTTTAAATCGAATACACGTCTGTCCATGAGGAGAGATTATCTCCCGGCACCTAAGCGATCACCAAGTCGTTAGATACTTTCGGAAGCTGTGTTAATTCTTTCAACACGTTCCTGCCTTGAGCAGTAAATGGCTAGGACTGGAAGAACATGGCTCCCCTGATGAGCATACCTTATCACCTTGTCCTCTGAGGACAGACGACAAAATAGATGTCCTGTGGGAAGATGACAGAGGTCTGCATCACTGTGGACAAAGGATTCATACCAGAATGCACACCTGACCAACTGATGTGTAGGAGGAACTTAAGTCAGAAGAACGATCCCTAAAAGAGAGACGCTCACTATCACAGGGAGAAAAAGCATAACAGAAGTAGTTTCCCACTGTGTGGAAATGTATACCAGATGGATACAGTTAACACGACAAAAAATGAAACCTTCTACATCCTGGACTTATTTTCCAGCTCTGATACTGTGGGATCTATATTCACATGGGGATATTTTTGATATTTTTGATCCCATACATTAGCCACTAGCCACATGTGGCAATTGAGCATGGGAAAGGTGGCTAGTCTGAATTGAGATGTGCTGTAAGTGTAACATATACACCATATTTTGAAGACTTATTACAAATAAACAATGTGAAAGATATCATCAATATTTTTAAAAACTGACCACATGTTGAAATCAGAATATTTTCAATATTTTGGGTTAAGTAAAATATTTTTTTTAAAACTTAACCTTTTTATTTTGTAGCCACTAGAAAATTTAAAATTACATTTACAGCTTGCATTATAATTCTATTGGATAGCACTGTTTTAGATATAACTGTATTTACTGTATTTAGAGATAACCTGTAGCTGGCCCTCTTGTGTTTAGATAAAATGTCCACTAATACCACCTCAACAGGGTTGTTCTCATAACCAAATGTCAGTGTGCTCAGTGTTCTATGAGACAGATAAATAGTAACTTGCACCATAGATAAAGCCAACGTTCTGCCATTGCACTGAATTCCAAGAAGGCTCACCGTGAAGAAGCCTACAAAGCAAGGCCACTTACAAACAGCTTTACAGCCCACTGACAACAAACATTTCCATACTGCGGCGTCAGCTACATGAGCTAGCATCAACAGCCAAATTAGATAACTTCTAGAGGTGATCCAAACAAGAGCCTATGGCCACTAAGAACTTATATTATTTGGCCCAGTTTGAAAGAAAAATTCCATGGAAATGAGTAAAATATATTTGTGACCTCCTAGAGTTGGAAGACTGAATAACAAGGTCAATGGCACTGAAAACACCCTACTATGAACGAAGTTATGTCCCCCACCCCAAAATTCGTATGTTGAAGCCCTCCCCCCCAGTGTGACTGGATTTGAAGATAGGGCCTTTAAGTAGGTAATTAAGCTTAAACGAGGTCATAAGGAGGGGCCCTAATTGGATAGGTGGTGTCCTTACAAGAAGCGAATGGGACACTAGCCCAGACCTCTCACCCCTGTGACTCCCAAGCAAGCACAGAGCAAAGGCCGTGCGAAGAGGTGGCAAGGAGGTGGCAGTCTGCAAGCCAGCAAGAGAGTCCCCACCAGAAACCGAATTTTCTGCCCCTTAATCATAGATGAGCATCCAGAACCATGAGAAAATAAATGTCTGATGCTTACGCCAGTCTGTGGTACTTGAGTATGGCAGTCTGAGGAGACTATCACAATCCTCAAAGGGGATTCTGGAGAAAGAGTTTATATAACCACTTCAGTGGGTCTTTAACAGGCTTCCTTTGTTGCTCCTGTGACACCACATAATGGAGACTGTGTCCTGATGTCTTAACAGCGACATGGAACTACTAAAGAAGTCAGCAACGCAGTCAAAGGCTCAGGAACAGTACATCTCCCATCCCTGGGAGGATATGGTTTGAAAATGTCAAATTCTGCAAGAAGACTGCTGAGATGGATCTGTGTGTTCCATGGGACCTTTCTAAAATTTTTCTTGCTCAGAATGTATCTCAGAAGTTTCAAGAGAAGCATAAAATCTTAGCTGTAGATGTCATTCTAATGAATACCAAAGAGATTTTTATCTTGTTCTTTTATCTTGTATTCAAACTAGCCCTTAATTGAATTCATCTTCACCTAAGTAGTTCTCATTAATAAGAATATTCTCTAAAATCAGACCATTACCTATACTAAATTAATTCAGTGGAGCATTTATTTTAATTCTGGACAGGTGGGTATCAAACTTTTCTGGCATTAAGAATCATGCATGGAGTTTGTTAAAAATACAGATGCTGACTTCCCATTCCCCAGAGATTTTGACAGGGAAGGTGTCTGAGGTAGGCCCAGACCTTTATATTTAAAATACACCCCAGGGGATCCTGACCAAAGCAGTCCATCAAACACATTTTGAGAAACACTGTTCCAGGTTTCAAGCAAATCTGAAGAACAATTTATCCCAAATTTAAATGGAAACATACTTCGTGCTGTCCATATGCTTACCATGAGTATAATTATACTTTGAAATGTGCTTGGGCCCTCATTTCTTCACTCTCAGTTATCTCCTCAACAATGGCAATTTTAATGAAAAGTTTATGTGTGTTAACTTCATTTACTGTTTCACACACAAACTATATGCTAGAAATCATGTCAACACTCCATCTGAAGGGGCATTTTTTAAGAGGTGTAAAGAGGGGCTTGCCCCATGGTCGAGTGCTTAAGTTCGCGTGCTCCGCTGCAGGCGGCCCAGTGTTTCGTTGGTTCAAATCCTGGGCGCGAACATGGCACTGCTCATCAAACCACGCTGAGGCAGCGTCCCACATGCCACAACTAGAAGGCCCCACAACGAAGAATATACAACTATGTATCGGGGGGCCTTGGGGAGAAAAAGGGAAAAAAAAAAAAAATCTTAAAAAAAAAAAAGAGGTGTAAAGAACATTTGTATTTCACTGTAAGTTTTAATCTGTTCAAACAATGAAAGGAAAAGAGAAATGTATTTGTTCCTACAAAGGGTATATACTAGTGACAACGCTAGCGAAACGTGTTCATTTAGGCAACAAATATGCATGTGAGATATTGTGCTAGCTCCATGGGAGAGACAAAGATCCATCAGAGAGAGATCTGTCCTCAAGAGGCTTACAGTCTAGTGGGAGGGGTGAGGCGTGGGCACAGATGCCGACACAGAAGATAAGAAGTGTGACACCACAAGAAGTACAAAGTGAACACTGTAGGGATTTAGGAGAGGGAAGATTCAGTGGGACTGCAGCAAAGGCTGATGTGGGAAAATGGCGGAAGATGAAGCAAGAGAGGTAGGCAAGAGCCAGTCATGAAGAGTCTTGTGTGCTAAACTAAGGGGTTTGATGTTTATCCCAAGAGCTACGAGGAGCCACCGGTAGATTTTAAGGACAGGGGTGACATGCGTTGACTCCCTCAATGATGACTGAACACTTGCTGCCTTTCCAGCACTGAGGGAAACTGCCAACTAGAGTCACCCACAGAGCTTTTAAATCATCTCTGAGTCCAGGCCCCACCCTAAACTACCCAATTAGAACCTCTGGGGCTGGTGAACAGCACTGTGCTATTTAAAATCTCTCCCACTGATTCTGATGCACAGCCAGGTCAGGCAACCACCCTTGAACTGAAGGGTGTATTTAAATACATATATATGAAAAACTCTTCACCCTAAGGTGTCTTCTCAGGGAGAACTTTGAGTAAAGGAACTGAGCCAGTGATAAAATCATTTATGTGGTGAATGTTGCTGAAATCAACAGGACAGTAGGCAGCAACAGAAAGCTGGACAGGTGAGGTGGGGGTCAATTGATTGAGTCACTTAATTCTTGGACAAGGAAAAGACACCGTGAAAAAATTATTTCAGGAAACCGTTTCGTCTGTGATATGCAGAATAGATTAGAAGAAGAAACTGGAGGCAGAGACACCAATAAGAGCTGAACACAGTAATCCAAGACCAGGATTATGGCAGATGGCTGAGGTGAAGACTGCAGGGATGGAGAAAAGTGGATGAAACGGAGTGACAGTGTTTGGAAACTCCCACATGGCTCATAACGTGTCCCTAATGAGAAAGGAGAAAAACACAAAGAGAGTGGGAGGAGGAAATAAGGCAGGAGACAAAGAAACTGGATGAAATAATGACGAACCTTGCATTGCAGGAAAAGATAGTTGCATCTAGAAATGTAACTGCTAGTTGTTTGTGTAGAACCTCGAATGTAGGATATTTGAAGTTGCACTGAAAGTTGCCATTTTGTAGATGGAAAATTTAGGCATAAAATGACAAATATTCCAAAATGTCAAAAGCGGCAAGTTGTTTTGTGACTCAGACTTGAGGTTTATTATTGGTATTATTTTTAAAATAAATACCATACTTGCAGTCTTGATATTTTATTTTTAACTTATTAGCATAAATTATCACTATTTATAGTGTATATTACTTTTTTTCATTAAAAAACTAAAACTACCTCTCTGTTCCCCTGCCCCTTGCTTTGTTGAGGTCCATGTTCTCCTCTTGTCCATGTTTTGCCGGAAGTCAATTATGATAACAAGGGTGAAAAGGGAATAAGAAGCCTCTTGCCAGGGCCCCCTGCCAGGGACAGATGCACTCGCTCTCTGCTGCTTCCTGTGCACAAAGGATGCTTAAGCTTTAAACTGAAAGCTTGAAAGAAAACAAGGCCACGTACACATGTGCAGGCTGTGCACTGTACAGCTTTGGAGCATTGTTCACCTCTGTAGACTTGTACATTTAGTTTCTGGCAGATGGCAATCAAGTGTTTGAGGGAGGGGTGGCTTTTTCCAGTTCCCACGAAGGCACTCTGTAGGTTAGCAACAAGGCTGAGGGAAATCCGCCCCTTTTTTCAACATTTCTTCAACTGTGGTATCAGAACTAACTACATCAGAATCCTTTGTGAACTGACTTGAAAACATAGATTTCTGGAGCTCACCTCAGACTACCGAGGTGAGTATTTTGCATTTTTAACAAACTCCTACCAGGCAATTCTCACATTCTATTTAAACACAACTTTTCAATTACTTGGCAGATGACCTCATCTTCTCTCAACAGTATAAAGTTCTCAATCATAGCAGTATAAAGAAGTACATGTATATACTTGTAAACCATTTTACTATAAAACAAAAAGACAGCACACCACTTCCTAACTGCCCTTTTGTTTTAGAATAAAAATGTGGTAATAAAATTACAGATATAGATGGTGAGAAGTGAGGTTACAACTTCAAGGTCAGTGACACAAAGAGCTACCTCAAAGTAATGTAGGAAATGCCACACTAGGTCAAATGTTGATCTTCCCAACCCAACATGTCAGATTTATCCCTCTCCCTGACCTCAAAAGTCTACATCAGGAGCATTTTCAAACATCTCTAATTTGCCCATTATGGATCATTGATCAATGTTTACAAACTCTCATCAATCATATTTATATTTTCAGTTTCAGCACCCATGAAACAACACAGTTCTTGTTATGACCTCATGTGTAAATTTTCACCTACCTTTCTGTATCCTGAAAGGAGCTTTGTCATGCTTTAAGTGGCACTCTCAGCGGCCGCACCATGGAATCTGATGGACAAAGTGGTGTTCACCCCAGCCTTCCCATTGCTTCTTGATTTATGGGCTGCAGTCCAAGCCCCTTGCAGGATGAAGAGGCTAATCTTTTCAGTCTACTCTCACAATAAAAACTGCCATCACCTTTTAGTCATTTGAGTTGTCCTTGTAAGGATCTTTTTTTTTTTTCTTTTAATCCATGTTGTCTTTTTGAAGATTTGGTGACCTGAAACATACAGTTGTCTGTATATACATATACACCAAAGTTCTCTCACAAGCGTAAGATCATGCATGTGTTGCTTCTAATATCATTTCTCATCATGACATTGCTTTCTTGACCTTTTGAGCTATTATTTGAGGCTTCAAAAGTAATCCTGGATGCTGCAATATCAGATATTGAAATCATATAAAAATGGAAAATTACCCAGGTGGAAGAGCCAAGATGAACTGAATGACATTAGCCAGCTGTTTTCCCCTGAGCAACATCACCTTCCATCTTATCTAGACTCGTACTCAGCTGCTTGGCCTCCATCCAAGCCCACAGTTTGGCCAGGAATGTCCTGGGCAAGAAACTGCACTGCAGGGACCTGGTGAGAGGGAAGCATCTAACAAAGCATCATCTGGACGGTGATGGTACTGCTTCTTCCATATGCCTCATGATGACTTCAGATCCTGTCCTCCACGAGCATCATCCTGTGGCATGCAGGTATTGATGAGTTCTGCTTTGGGGAAAAAAATAGCCTAAAGAACAGCACAGAAAGCCCCAAACCAGGTGGGTGTTTTTTTTTGTGTGTTTTTTTTTTTGAGGAAGATTAGCCCCGAGCTAACATCTACCACCAATCCTTCTCTTTTTGCTGAGGAAGAATGGCCCTGAGCTAACATCTGTGCTCATCTTCCTACACTTTATGTGTGGGACGCCTGCCACAGCATGGCTTGACAAGTGCTGCATAGGTCCACACCCAGGATGTGAACAGCAAACCCCAGGCTGCCAAAGAAGAATGAGCAAACTTAAGTGCTATGCCACCGGGCTGGCCCCAAAACCAAACCAGGTGCTTTTGAGCCCTGCTTTACAGTGAGGTGCAGACATAGGTGCCATTCATGTTGAAAGTTACCGTGTGTCTTGCAGTGACTGTGTAACCAGCTGAGAAAGCAGCAGGGGCACCCTGGAATCCCTCATCATGGTGCCTGGCCCTCCTCCCTCCCAACTTTGCTCTCACATTGTTCTCATCTGGGATATTGGTTCTTCTGACTAGCTTATCTTTGAATAAACCCTCAGATTCCTTACTTCGTTTCCCCTTTTGGACTCGGGTGGCCTTCTTACGTGAACACTCACTCAGGATCCCACTGCCTGCCCATGCTGCTGCTGCCCAAATCTCAAAGAGAGCCTCAAGTGGACCAACACACTACCCTCATCCACTTAGCAGGCTCCATTTCCCCTGGGTTTATTTGCTCCAGGATATGACATTCAGGTGCGTTCTATGAACCAGGAAGCAGACTCTTGCCAAATGCTGAATCTGCCAGCACCTTGATCTCGGACTTGCCAACCTCCAGAACTGTGAGAAATAAATGTCTGTTGTTTATAAGCCACCGAGGCTGTGGTATTGTTGTTATTGCAGCCCAAATGGACTAAGAAAGATGCTCAAAGCAAAGAATACAGAAAATTAATCTAATGTCGGGGGAGGAGTGGAATCAGAAGCAAGGAGATCCAACAGGAGGTGGAAGCTCTGAGGCAGTGAATTAAGAGACTGCCAGTGGGAATGAGTGGCTGCCTTGACAAGGAGGACCCGAGGGATCAGTCCCCGGCTGTGTAAGCAATGCCCCAACCCTCTAACACCTGAGTTTTCAGTCAGCCTTACACACTGTTCTCATTTCTTCCTGATATCACACCAATCCCTTGCCTCATTGCCCTTGTACACCTTCCCTCACACTTTGGACTTGACCCCTAACACTGCTGGTTTGGTTCTGACCTCTGACTGTCTCCATCACCACAGTTCATATTGGCCCCTCGCCTCACCCAGCCGGGCATCTTCTCCAGGAGCCCAGCCTCGGCTCAGGCTACTGTGACCATCATTTTCTCCAAGTTTGTGCTGGTTTCAAAACAGAATTCAGGTGCCTGACAGATTGGTTGGGCACGAGTGATAAGATATTAGGAGGGAAGATATGATCCTAGGGTTTAGGACCTGGTGTTGAGCTTTGGTTGAATGGACTTTCTCTATATGGAGGTAGAAAGGTGAGGAAAAGTCGCTAGTCTGGGAGGTGAGGTGAAGTGACCAGTTTTTACGCACAAACTAGAGGTCATGATGGAACATCCAAATGCAAATGTCCAATGTGCAGTCTGACATATTGGGCAGCAACTAAGGAGAGAGGTCAGGACCAGAGTCATAGCACACAGACACATAGACTGGGCACTGCCTAACTCCAGGGGGTGGCATTCACATACACTAAGATGTAAATGGTGCCCCCTGGAGTTGTACAAAGCTACAATCTTGGTCAGGGCAGGGAATTACCATATGGAGGAAAAAGATGAAGCCAAGACATCATAAGACTAAGAGGAGAGGAGCACAGTGCTAGGATTGCACTTTGGGGAAAATGTAGGGGGCAAAAGAGAAACTCTATAGCAGAGGATATAAAGGAACGAAGTAGCGTTGTGAGTTAAGTAGGATTTCAAGGAGGAAATAATCAATAATCTCAAATACCACAGAAAGGTTGTAGAAAAGAATTTAAGAGGAAGTATGATGCGGTGAAAGAGGGTTAAACCGGAAGTGAAGAATCAGGCCTCCAGCCTCGGCATGGCCATACCTTACGCCAGGCTCCTCATACCGGTGAAATTTTTCTTGTCTGTGGGTTGTTATAAAACAGTCATCTTTTATTGAAAGTGTCCATGTGCCAAGCACTGCTACGAGTGCTGTACATATTAACACATTTATTCCCCATAACGACTTTAGTGTAGATTTTCAATGTTACCCCCATTTTGCAAGAGAGGAAACTAAGGCACAGAGAGGACTGAAATAAAGCCTCAAGTGACATAGACAGTAAACGGCAGTGCTGGAATCTGAAAATTGAGAGGCTTGGCCTGGTGTGGAGGCCCTTCTCGCTCTGTCATTTTAATATATATACAAACTAGAAGGTTGTTAGTGACCTTCCAGGGTGTGTTTCAAATAGATGTGAGAGAGAAAAAAACACAATGATAATGAAAGAAAGGAAATGTGATAGCAAAAAAGGAGAGAAAAAGGACTGTGAGGATTAAAAGCAACAGAGTCAAGTAACGATTGTTTCAAGAAAGATGAGATCTGTGTATAGTGTTGCTTGAGGGGAAGAAGCCAATGAAGAGGAAGAGATTGAAGATGCTGGAGACTGAGGAAAACTGACAGCAGGATTCCAGAGAAGACGAGGTAGCCTTGAAAAGGGCCAGAACACCCAATATGGTTAGAGGCAGAGAATAGGAAAGACAGGAAAATTCATGTCTGAGGTCCTTGCCTTTAGGAAATCAGAATTAAAAGAACAACCAGCTCAAAGTATACACAGGCTTTGCTGAAAATTTTTTCATATTTTTGTTATATTACAGAAGTAAAATGTACTCACTATAGAAAATTTGGGAAAATTGCAGAAAAGTAGAAAGCAACATCACCTGAGTCCTAGGAAACAAAGATATCCACTAAAGTGTATTTCCTTCCAGACAGCTGGGTGCTCTTACCCTCCACATATTAGCATTAGCTGTCCTACTTGTTATTTACTTTTCATAAAACTCACATTTAAAGTTCACTCAATCTTCTACCAAGTTGGATGTGCCATAATATCCTTAACCATTTCCCACATTTGAACCGCTTCTAATTTTGTACTATTTCATACATAAAGCTGCACTGAACATCTCTGCACATTCAATTTGTTTTATATTTAGAATCACTTTCAAAAGACAGAATCCTGAAAGTATAACTACTAAGTCAACAACTTAGTATAACTGTGAATATCTTTAAGGCTTTTGACACTTCCTATATCATTTTACCAGCAATGGATAAGAATACAATTTTCCTAAACCCTTGACAGAATTAATTATTTACAAAAAAAACTTTGTTAATTTGACAGATGAAAAAGCAGTACCTTATTATACGACATTTCTTTTACTACTAGTGAAACTGAATAATTTTTCACATATTTGGTAATTATTTTTCTACTTTGTAAAGTGTTTATTTTTGTCTTTTGGTCATTTATCTTTTGGTTTCGTAGTGTTTTACACTTTTAGGTGTTATTTATATAATAAAGATATTAATATGTTTCCATTTTAAAACTTTTAACTGCCACATTTTAGTTTTGACTTTGAGTTTGATAAAATTTCTTAATTAAAACAGCTTTCTTATTATTATAAAAAGTAACACCCATTCTGAGCCTGGTTCTTCAGTCTCCCTTTAGTCAAATGAACTCTCCCATTTGCTTCCATTCAGTTCCCTTTTGGCTTAAGTTGGTCAGAGTTGGTGTCTGTGGGTTACAACAAAGAACTCTAATAAACCCAGCAATAATCAATTAAGGAGTGCAATAAAAAGGAGCTGATATATGTTAGCAACCAGAACCATAAAATATCTAGGAATAAACTTACGAGCAAGCATGCTAGACCTCCAGGAAGAAAACTATAAATCTTTGCTGAGGATATAGGAAAAAAGCTGAATGGAAGAGGAGCATACCCTTTTCCTGGTGAGAAGGACTGACCGTTATGAAGATGTCCGTATTCCCCCAAATGGTTGTATAAATTCAATGCCATCCCAATGGCATTATTTGGAATATGACAAGTTGATACAAATCTAGAAAAAATAATATGTGAGCACAGCCAGAAAGTTTTGAAAATTACAACCTAATGTAAGGCAGTGATTGATACAGGACCATGTGTGTGCTTAGGGCAGAATAAAAAAGAGGAGTGGAAGAGTATAGAGATAAACCTGGGTAAATATGGGTGGAAAATATGGTAACTGTAGCATTTCAGATCAATGGGGAAAGGGATGGGCTGTTCAATAAATTGAGTTTTGGAATCATTGCCTCATGACTTCAAGACACCACACTCTGCAAGCTCTCCCCCTACCTGCCAGCTACTCCTTTTCTGTCTTGTTTTTTGGCTTCTTCTCCACCTAAGTGCACTAGAACTTAAACATGGAACTTATTATTTTCTTTTTAGATCTACCTTATCTAGGAATCTGGCTTTAAAGACCAATTTTCTACCAATGAGTCCTAAATTACTTTCCCCAGCCCTTACCTAGCTCCTAAACCCTAGTGTCATACATTAAACTGCCTACTTGATATTCTACTCAAGATATCGAAAACTTAATATTTCTAAAATAGAACAAGTAATTCCCCTTCCACTACCACCCTCCCCACCATCACTATCCAACATATGCCTCCACCCCTAGATTATAGCTTCCCTAATATTTCCTATCTTAGTAAATAACACTACTATCCACCAAGGTGCTCAATCCAAAAATCTAAGTCATCTCTGATTTCTGCTTTTCCTTCAACCACCAACATTCACTCTACCAGCACATCCACGGGATCTGCTTGAGAGAAAGGAAATATGAGTGCTTAAGAACATGAGCCCTGTAACCCAGCTATCTTGGTTCAGACCCTGGCTCTACCATTGACCAATTCTGTAACCTTGGGCCACCTATCAACACTTGCTCAAGTTGTCACCTGTAAAACAAGGATAATGACTTTATGTAATTCATAGGGTAACAGTGGGGATTAATAAGTTGTTAATACATTAGAACAGTAGCTGATGCGTATTGTGTTTTCAATAAATGTCAGTTATTATTATTGTCTCAAAGGTATATCTTAAATCTGTCCAATTCTCTCCATATTCATATATACATCCCTAGTTCAAGCCATCATCATCCCTTCTAACTGATTGTCCCACTTTCTCTTTCACCCCACTACCATTCTTTCTCCACACATTAGTTAAAGGACCCTTTAAAAATATAAGTTGGGGGGCTGGCCCCATGGCAGAGTGGTTAAGTTCACATGCTCCGCTTCAGTGGCCCAGGGTTCACTGGTTCAGATCCTAGGCAGGGACCTACACACTGCTCCTCAAGCCATGCTGAGGTGGCATCCCACATAGAAGAACTAGAATGACTTACAACTAGGATATACAACTACGTACTGGGGCTTTGGGGAGAAAAAAAAAGAGGAAGATGTTAGCTCAGGGCCCATCTTCCTCACCAAAAAAATATGTATATATATAACATATATGTTTATGTATATTTATGCATAAAACCATATATACATACATACATACATATATATATATATATAGGATCAGATGCTCTTCTGCTTAATAACTTTCACTGCCTTCTTTAACATGGCCTGAAAGTACCTATATGAACTAAGCCAACCCAACTCTGCCTCATCTGGTAATATTCTCCATCTCATTCACTTCACTCCATCCACAGTGGTTTCATTCTGTTGCTTGAATATACTAAGCTTGTTCTGGCCTCAGAGCCTTTGCCTGTGCTTGCCCCTCTGCCTAGAACATTCTTTTCTTGGCTCTTCCAATGGCTAGATCCTCCTCATTATGGTCTCACACAAATGTACCATCTTACAGGAGCTTTCCCTCATCATAGTATCTAACAAAGCCCTATTTTCCTCCATCATATCATCCTGTTTTATTTCCTTCACAGCACTTCTAGCTATCTGAAATTACCTTGTTTGTTTGCCAAATTTTTTGTTGAACCTCTTCTCCATGTAAGCTGTATGAGAACAGGGGCCTTGTCTGTTTTTTAACAATTGTATTCACAATGCTTAGAATGGTGTTTAGCACTTCACAGGTGTTTAATAATTCTATTGAATGAATTTTAATAAATTGGTGAATTGCTGGATGAATTTTAAAAACAGGCCATTGGGTCTTCACCATATAGCTTACGTAAAGGTAAATTCCCAACTTATTAACTCTCTAAACATAAAAATAAAATAAAATAATGATCATATTAAAGAAGAATGCAGGCAAATAGTTTCCTGGTCTTGGAGTAGGAATGATCTTTCTCAGCACGTAAAAACACTGTGAAGGCATAGAGCAAAATACTGACCAGTTTGGTTGCATAAAAGCTGGAAAGCTTTGCACAGCTAAAGACACAATGGGTAAAGTTAAACGGACAAACAGACTGAGAGAAAGTATCTAAAATATAAAAGGCCTTATAAATTTAGATGCAATAATTCTCAACAAAATGCTAGCAAACCAAATCCAGCAATATACAAAAAGGATTTACACCATGACCAAGTGTAATTTACCCTAGGAATACAAGGTTGGTTTAACATAGGAAAATCATTCAATGTAACACACCATTTTAATAGAATAAAGGACAAAAGCCATATATTCAACTCAACAGATGTAGAAAAGCATTTGACAAAACCCTACATACATTCATGATGTAAAAAAAAACACAACAACCTATTAACAAACTTGGAGTAGAAGAAAATTTCCTCAACCTGACAAAAGGGCATCTACAAAAAATCCACAGCAAAATCATTCTTCATGGCAAAAAACTAAACACTTCTCCTCTATGATCAAGAGCAAAACAAGGATGCCTGCTTTCACCTCTTCTGTCTAACATCATACTGGAGCTTCTAGCCCATGAAGTCAAGCAAGAAAAAGAAAAAAGAGGCATCTAGATTGAAAAGGGAGAAGTAAAACTGTCTGTATTGCAGATGAAATGTTCTTGTATATAGAAAATCCTAAGGAATCCACTAAAAGACTAATAAACCAAAAAAGTTCAGCAAGGTTGCAAGATACAAGATCAATACACAAAAAATCAATTTTATGCCTATACGCTAGCAATGAAATATCCAAAAATAAAATTGCCCTAGGCAATCACTAATCAACTTTCTGTCTCTATGGATTTGTCTATTCTGGACATTTCATATAAATGATATTATACTATATGTGGTCTTTTGTAACTGACTTCCTTGATTTGGCATAATGTTTTCAAGGTTCTTCCATCTTACAGCACAAATCAGTTCTTCACTGCTTTTTATTGCTGGATAATATTCTACTGAATGGATATACCACACTTTGTTTATCCACTCATGAGCTGATAGACATTTGGGGTTTTTCCACTTTTCGCTATTATGAATAATGCTATTAGGCACATTCATGTACAAGGTTTTCTGTGGACATATGCTTTCAACTCTTCTTGTGTTTATAGCTAGATGTGGAATTTCTGGGTCATATGGTAACTTTATATTTAACTTTGTGAAGAACTGCCAAACTATTTTCCAAAGTGGCTGCACTATTTTACACTTCCACCAGCAGTGTAGGAGAATTCCCAATTCCTCTACATCCTTACCAGCACTTATTATTATAGCCTTTTTATCCGTTATTATTGACTTTTTCATTATAGCCATCTTAGTAGACGTGAAGTGATATCTCATTGTGGTTTCGATTACATTTCCTGATGGCTAATGACGCTGAGCACCTTTTCATGTGCTTATTGCTTATTTGAATACTTTCTTTGGAGAAATGTCTATTCAGATCCTTTGCCCATTTTTAGCTTATTTGTCTTTTTTTATTGTGAGTTATTTTTATATTCTTATCAGATATATGATCTGCTAACATTTTCTCCCATTCTGTGGATTGTCTTTTCATTTTCTTGATGGTGTCCTCTGAAGCACAAAAATTTTTAATTTTGATTAAGTTCAATTGATTTATTTTTTCGTTAGTAGCTTGTGCTTTTGGTGTCATAAGAAAGTCTTATCTAGTCCAAAGCCATAAAGATTTGCTCCTATGTTTCTTCTAAGAGTTTTATAGGTTTTGCTCTTATGTTTAGGTCTATAATCCATTTTGAGTTAATTTTTGTACATGGTATGAGATAGAGGTCATTTTTTTTTGCATGTGGATATCTATTTGTTCAAGCACCTTTTGCTGAAAAGACTATTCTTTCCCCATTGAAGTATCTTGACATTCTTGTTGAAAAAATCTCTACTTTAAAAAAAATGTGATATTTTGTTCTAATAAAAAGTGGTAGGATGACAATGAGTGTCCTTGGCAATTTTCTGACATGCAGTTGAACAGTTATCACAGGTGTCATCAATATCTGTAGATGGTTTTCATATAGAGAAACTGTTAAGCCTACAAGTCATCTAACTGAAAAGGGATTTTAAATGGGACTCTCTCTCAGTTTCAACCGGGACCCCGAGGTAATAGGTTCCTTTGTGCAAATTAGCATAAAAGCAAACCCACTGGGTAGGTGAATTACAAGAGAGGGTCCCTTCTGGCAGCCTGTGTTGCTAGAGGAGCAAGGACTGGAATTCAGCATTCACTCATCCCCTTGGTTTGGCGTCTCTGTGCAGGGTACAAACTACACAAACATTTGCAGTGGTCTTGGATCCCACCTACGGCAACGTTGCAAAGTGAGTTTCCAGGCCATTGAAGCAGGACTTACAAAAGAGTTGGTAAAATCTACTCAACTCTACCCAAAAAAAAGAGGTGAGAGAGGACATCTCTGGAGAGAGCTGTGCAGGGAGTCTACCTCCCTTAAAGGTTGGGGAGAGTGGGAGATACTCCTTCCTCACCTCAGACGTGAGAGGGCCTCTTTTGGGATGCCCTAGAAAGTATCCCATGTACTCTATATAGTATGGGGACTGCATGTCTGACACAGGCCTGAAAAAGTATAAACTGGCTCAAGCAATCTTTAGTCACAGAGTAGAGGGAATTAAGGGTAGGATAACTGACATCAGATGAGTGTTTTGTGGACCAGATTAAGTCACAAACAAGCAAGTCAGGCTGGAGTTGTCTGAGGTTCTGCCCAGAAGGACCACCTGGAAGGGTAAGGAGACCTCAGCATAAAGAGGTACAAATTTTCTGCTAAATACTCAAGAGCTAATGGAGGCATCAGAAAAGAGAAGATATGTTTCTGTTTTTCAAAGAACCTTCCAGGTGAGAGATCCCAAATGATGTGGGAGTCTCCAAAAAAAAAAAAAAAAAAATCCATAGACATGCTCATGAGAGAAAAAGTCAGGCTTCAACATCCACCAAGTCTGAAGAGTGCCAGCAGCAGCCCAGGAGTGAACCAGCCAAGCAAACCCTTGCCTGTTTCCTTACCTCTGTTTCCTCCCTCCCTCACATCCCAGCTCTGGAGGGGTCAGAAGTCCCAGTTAGCGAGTGGCAGGGAAAAGAAGTCGGGGTAAAGAGAGAAGAAGCCAACTTCTCCCCATATCCCATCGGAGACCCAAACTAGGAAAAGATACTGAGCTTCAAACCAATGCTTTAAGTTTGACTATTACACAGAACTAGGCATTAATTACTAACATAAGTCTCTTTTTAGATTAAAAGTGTCCAAAACACATTTTGTTTGCTAAGTGTGTGTGTATATATATTCTATATATACTAGTCCCTTGTATATATAATAGTCCCTTCCCAAAAGCAGGGGAAAAGCTAGTTTCATAGAGTGGTTTGAATAGGCAGTGTAGGGGGGGCAGTAAAATTGCATTGGCTGTGCACTCTAACAGTGCCACTTATTCAGTGTATTCATTCCTGAACTATCAAAATCAATAAACTACATTTGAAAAGTAGCCATGTCTCTTTAAATCAGATAATGCCATTTCAAGAATCTCTGTAAAAATAACTTTGATTCAGTTCAAACAATACTTAAGCAGTTCCCCGAAGAAATAATGGTACTGTAATTTGGGCACTGATAGCTGTAACATGATTTAAACAAGCTTCGCTTTTTTGTCTTAATACGATTCCACCCACCGCATCCTTCCGTGCGTTGTTTTGATGATCCTGTCACTTAGGGTTCTTTGAGCTCAGTTTTACGGAGTCAACAATGAATGACATGAACTCAGCATTGGGATGCATTTTCAAGAATTCTCCACATAGTTTGAAACCTCCCTATATAATTGCATCATCCTTGATTATAACATGAATGGAAACAAAAAAGCTAATCATGACATGGAAGCAACTTCATGTCAAATAATGTCCCTGAACGAGCCAATTTGATAAACTCTGAATTTACTCAGCTTATTTGAACATCCATAAAGGGGACTTAGCAACAGCAGTCTTCCCATACGCCAGGTGAAACCCTCAGAGGGAATAGGCCTCAGTTTAATAATGAAAGAGAAGGGAAAGGGCTGATAATTATTCTGTCTAAACAGTGTTTTGCGGCCTCACATTGATTGTGTCTTGAAATCTCCTCTGGGAATGGAGCAGGCAGCTTTTCCTTTGCTTTCACAAACTTCATGCAAATTATTTAAACATTTTTGCAATTATTTTCCTGAAACTGAGTTTTGGCCCAATGCCTAGAAACACTGAAAAGTGACATCACACTGCACCCAGAGATGCAGGTTCCAAAAAATTCGCTGGAGATCCTGACACCTAACTGTCTGGGAGGCCGATTTCCATATCCCCATGTAAACCCAGGAGTCTGTCGGTACCTCTGCCGTCAGAGGGCCTCCAGATAAGCACGCTGCAAGTAAGCAAATGTTTGGGCAATTTAATTCCAGTTATCTCGCTATAACTTGACTGCATGTGCAGCTTCTTTTAATGTCCTTTCTAACTATCTGTGTGAAAAATATTTCTGTTGGCACTTTCTTAAATCCTTGATGTGTCTCTGACCCCCCCTTTTTAATGTTAACCACAGAAAGAAGTCTGCTCCCCTTTTTCTCTATCTCAGACCTTATATCTCGTTATTCATAAGGATAATTTTATAATTAATGCAGATGACTGGCCTAAAAATGATGACCCTCTTTTGTACTATTACTTCATGCTGAGGACAAAAAGGATACAGGAAAATTACTCCTTGGCCCAGGAAGTTTATTAAAATGCTAAATGAAGGTCTGGCGGCAGCTCAAAGAACTTTAAATAACCTTGTGGTGGAAAACCTCCAAAACCTCTTTTTACCGTCAGCTTAAACTAGGCTGGCTGTGACAAAGAGCAAGAAAATAAGTAGTTTCAAGAGCGCAAAAACACATCTATTTTTAAAAGGTAGGTCCGTCCAATGGCTACGGGCAAATGTGACCAGGCCTTGTGAGGAATGATGGCGATAATTTATCGTACGGCAGTTTTGTAGGGTTCACAGCCAGTCCTGGGCACATTCCACATGTCAGGTGTGGACGACGTTGTACAGAAGGAAGTGTAATTATGTCGCGGTCGATGCAGTGTTCTCTCTGTTAGTCAGTGCAAAACATGCCAGACACATTCTGTGAAATAATGTTCTTGCGGCTAAAATTCCATGGAATGAAAACACAAAGTTACATGAAGTAGAATGACAATTGCTACTCCAATTAATTCCACTCTAGACCTGGGGGCTCTGACTGCATATGTTGTTTTGGCTCCGTATGGCTGTGCTGGATCCGTCAACATTCAACAAGTTGCAGACTACCTACCAGTAAGAATCTCCAGGGCAAAGTGATTGAGCTGTGTTATCTGTAAATTATTACCGGAGCATCTGAAACCTGTATTTGAATTTTCAAGAAACCCACAGGGATTGGAACACTACATAGAAATTGAACAGGAAAAGCAGCTAACCTTTTAGTGACATCCTGGGAGAACAAAAGAGATAGATCTCCTCAGCCTCAGAAGAGCCAACCATGACAGAGAGAAGGCAAGCCTCCCTCGGAGCCCTCATCTGGAGTACCTGTGCCCTTTCTTTCTGGTCTGACTTCCTAACACCCAGATGTACTATTTCAGCTAATAGAGCTGGTCTTCCATGGCCTGGTTCCAGCCCCTGAGGTTGTCCTCAGTGGGGGGCCCTGGGCTCCATCTACAGCCCTTCCATCAACCCCTTGCCTACAACCCAGCTCCCCAGCCTCAACCTTAGGAAAGACTTAAGGAAATTGAGCCTGGAATTCAATGTCTGCTTTAGTTCTGACACCTGGGGTTATAAGACCTGCTCCCACCCTATTCACCGGTCTTGTAACTGCAGCCCTGCTAGATTTCTTCTCTCCGTCTGGGTAATTTACCTATTATGAGTTCTTCTAGAACTAAAGCCCACTTTATTTCTATTTTTCAGAGCTTAGGCTGCTCCTGAACCTCAGCTCCAAGGCCTGGAACTCTCAATCTCTGACAGCTTCTGGATTCTTCCTTCAACATCATGCCCCAAACCTGGCAGCCTCCAAGCTGGACAACAACCAGGTCAGATACAGAGTTCCTTTGCTGTTGGACTGAACTCCCTTCCAGCTCCTGCAGCTGGGCCTGAGCCCCCACTGCCTGTCCCAGCCTAGTAGGCAGAGGCAGCTCCTGAACATACCCTTTCTAGTCTGCCCTGCCTCACTCGGGTTAAGTAGGTCATCTCAGGCAGTGCTTCCAGATGTGAAGGCTTGAGCTCAAGAGGCTGACTTCTCCGTGCTGTTACCTAAAGTTAGAAAAAGAATTCAGATAGTTTCATATTAAGATGGATGCTTCCATCTTTGTAATTGCCATGCTTTTCCAGCCTTATATAGGACAGTTAATATCACATATGCTATTTACTTATCAAATTAAGACTGTTATTACAGAGTCATTGAAAGTCTTAATTTTGAAAAATACTTCATGTTTTAGGAAAATAGTCATGATTTAATGTTTGAAAGAAAAGCAGGATACAGAGCTGTCTAAAGCTACATGAGCTCATTGTGGCAGACATCATGTGAGATTTTTGGCTGCTCAGTGTATAAACTCCCTTCCCAAGTTTGGGGGATTTCCCACCATGATTCTTCAGGCGCAGTGAAGTCCTCCTACCTGCACAGGGACTCTGTTACTGCCCCCGATGGCCGGTGCAGCCATGTGGCCTGGACTTGATGAAGTACCCAGACCCACTCAGACTTGGAATTGGGAACCAGGGACCCACAGAAGCAAGGATAGTGGAAACTCCATCCCATCAGTGAAGGCAGCACAGTTTCTGTGGCAGCAGGGCCACCAGAGCCGGCCTCACTGGGCTGTCAGGGGCAGAAGCCCCAGCTTCAGTGTAGGTCTTTAGCGTGGGAGCCTCACTAGAATAATTCCATGGCATCATCTGGCCTCTGGTCCTGGTTATCAACCTCCCTTTGTCTCTTCTACTTCTGCTCTTTTCCAAGACACATTCTCCAGTCTTTCCTGTGAATTTCTGAGCTATCAAATATCTTTTCAATAAATTCTTTTCTACTTACAGGAGTGACAGCTCTTTCTGTTGCTTCCTGCTAAGAATCCTGACTAGTATATCAGTGTTATTTAAAATGCAAAGAGAAAAGACTTGATGTATACCAAATGTTATTAATGGTTATCTTTAGGTGTGTGGGACCACAGATCATTTTAATTTTCTTCTTTTCTCTGATGTGCATTTTCTAAAAATTTTAGTAAAACGGTATTACCTTAGAGGTCAGAAAAGAAGTAAGTTCTAAAATTTGAGATTTCTTTGGATCTCTGATGTCCTTAATTGTTGGAAAACAATTTACTTGATGACTCAAGTGGAATCTATTTTGGTTCTATCAGAATAAGATACTGGTGACTTCAAACTTGGCCTGGGCAAATCATAGGTATTGAGGTAAGAGAAATACCAATATATTTTGTTAAAAAAGAAATCCCTAAGACCAATGTGTACCTCTCAATCCTGACCAACACATATTTTTTATTTGTTTTAGAACTTGATAGTCCTTAGAAGAATGGCCTGAGAAAATTGGAAGTTCAGGAAACTTCAACACGATCCAAAGTAATAAGGAATTTCTTCTTAGCATTGATGTTTATAAAAGTGTATAAACACAGAAATGCCACTCTTGTGATTCTTTGTTGGTTTCTCTTAAATAGACATCCTAACAGTTTTGTGAATACTGAGAACTAGAATACTAAGACCAGAATACTAGGGTATCGAACCTACCAGTAATTCATGCAGTTGGCCTGAGTGGTTATCAGCAATGGTGCAAGTAATATAGAGGAAAATGTATAATAGCGTCCCTCCTTAGAACAAAATGCCAGCTACCAAGAGAAAACAAAGACCACCATTGTTAGGAAGAAATGATAGTTTTGTTTCTCCCTGTAAGTGCACATAGAGCTTTTCAGTATCCCAGCCTCACACTAGGAGACTGACTGCGTTTGACCATGGGTGAGAGGTCAAAGTTACAAGAGATAAGAGACTCTTGCCACTCCATCAACACTGTTGAGAAAGCAATCAAGGGAACTCTATGAATCTGAACCAGCTGTGGTCACTGGGTTGCTGCAACCCTCAAGTGTGGGGACGCCATTGATCATGCCAACTGAAGCAGCAAAGCATAGTGGAGTGGAAGGGAGAGTGGAATTTAGTCCAACGGACATGGGGTTAGATCCCAGGCCAACCATCCATCAGCTGATTACATGACTGACTTGACCTCTCTGAGCCTCAGTTTCACTTCCTATGGAATGCAGATAAAAGAAACATCCCATGATGTCAAAGGAAATCACATATGAAAAACTCCCAGCACAGTTTCTGGCTTACAATGGGTACTCAGTAAATGTAGCCTCCATGACCCCTTCCCCTATATTTTTCTGGGGAAATCTTTATCTTTTACAAAGACTGACTTCCGATGCAATTTTTGCAACAAGATAGTTATTTTCTTTAAATCTCTCAAATCTGGTAAGAGGCTATGTCACTATTGCATGTGACAAATGGGTCATCATTTAACATATAGGATCTGTATTAAAAATCAGGAAAAAGGTTTTAGAATTTATGGGATTGAACATTTCAACAAAGGAAGGATTGACATTTGCTTGGTGAGGTATGCCAGGCTTCAATAGACAATCAACACTTTCTTCTGTTTATTGAATAAGAGAAATATTCCTTATTGAGCAAAATGCCTTCATAAATTGTTTAGGTGTGGATGATTAGCTTGGACATTAAGATACAGCTTCCCATGTCCTTCCAAGCAGCATTTTTCTTGCCAAAGTGTAAATGGGACTCCAGTCTCTGAGAAGGTGACGCAAGAATAGAAGTGCAGAAAAGAAGGAAAATCAAACTGGAGAAGAAGCTCTGTCAAAAAAAAATCAATAATTTTGCTACTGAGAAATTGCTACCATCCTTATCTAAGAAGGGGTGGAAAGGTCAGACGAAGCTAACTTGTGTGATAAATGAGTTTATAAAGTAGCCTGTATCCAGAGACTAATTTAATTGGCTGCTTTAAGTGTGATAATATACCGCACTTCCTACAGGTTTTTTCCTTTATTAAAATCTTAAAATTAAGCTGAGCATAAGGCACACCATGTCCACCTGAATGGTCTGAGCAGTACCACCTCTGGCTGGGCATAAAAGCATTCATTATTATTATTACCAATAGCTACCCAAATATTAAAAACAATGAGATATTTTTTCTTCTTGACATTTTAGACAATGCTAAGTCCTACAATGACAAAGAAAATGTATTTTTGTTCTCCTACCTCCAAGACATTTAGAGCTTCACTAAATACCCACTTTTGTGCTCTCAAATTTCAAATTAAATAGAGACTTAAATTAAGAAGTTTTGGGGCCGGCCCAGTGGCGCAGCGGTTAAGTTCGCGTGTTCCCTGTCGGTGGCCCGGGATTCGCCATTTCGGATCCCGGGTGCGGACACGGCACCGCTTGGCAAGCCATGCTGTGGCAGCCGTCCCACATATAAAGCAGAGGAAGATGGGCACAGGTGTTAGCTCAGGCCCAGTCTTCCTCAACAAAAAGAGAAGGATTGGTGGCAGATGTTAGCTCAGGGCTAATCTTCCTCAAAAAAAAAAAATTAACAAGTTTCAACTGTATACGTTTATCAACACCTAGATGTGCAGTCTCAGGGTTAAAACTCAGTTTCTCTCATCTCTACTAGTTATAGGTTATTGATATAGTTCATATCCCACTGGCTACACAGATAAGGTATTTGGGAGACGATATTAATTTTAAATGTAATTTTACACAAATTCCCCACCTCTTTTATAAGAATAACTGGTAGATAGAACAGCTCTGGCTTGGGAACACAGTTAAAGCTACTATAGAACAATGCAATCCAGACAATGTTTGCCTCCTAAAATGTTAAGAGAAGGGCTAGAAGCCAGCTCAAGGTGACCCCTCATGAAGATCTCATGACGCAGTCTTGGCGCACTAGGTAGAAGATCCTGAGCTTGGAACCTGTGAATCGAACTTCTCTGTGCAAGGGAAAGAGTGAGAGGCAAGAGGAAAGCTCCAACGCAACATTAGATCCTGTTTTCTGGTGGTAATTAATGGAGAGAGTAATGGGTGTTATACAAAACAATCTTCAAAAAAATAAGAAAGTCAAATAAGATTAGAAAACTCTGTATTAAATAGGGTGAAACAGGCTTTTCTCTCCTGTTTTTTTCTGATGCCAATAACCCTCCAAGCCTCTAATGAGGTAAGAGGCACTGACATCTTCAAAAGGGTAGCAGGAATGGTAGACTTCTGCTTGTGCAAGAAAAAGCTAGCTTTACGTATTAAAACAGGTAGCACGCTGGAAACTTCCCTGAATTTTCCAAACTTTCAATAGTGAGCATGTATTAAATTTTTCATCAGCCCTCTCCTTTCCATGCCCTTCCGTTCAACCCAAGAGTAAGTCCTGTCAGCTCTACCTCCAAGGTATATCCTGAATCCATCCACTTCTCACTAGCTCCCAAGACCACAACTCTGGTCCAAACCCCACCTGCTGGCTCCTGGATTATGCAGCACTCCCCGTAAGTGGTCACTGCCACCTCTCCTACCTCTCTTCCGTCCGTCTGTTTCCTCCACAGAGCAGCCAGCTGGAGGAGTCTTCTTGAAGCAAAATCAGATTACATATTTCCCCTACTTGAAACCCTCCAAAGGCCTCTCCCTGAACCAGAGTAAAATCCAAACTCCTTCCCTCGGTCCTCAGAGTCCTACCTGACCCGGCACCTGTCTGTCTTTCTGCTCTCACAATGGCCCCGCTCCCTTGCTCCCATGTTCTGGGCTTCAGGGCCTCTCACTGACTCCGCTGAAGCAAGCTCATTCCACTCTCAGGCCCTTTGTTCCTGCCGTGCCTTCTGCTAAGAATCTTCTTGTCCAGGATCTTCACCTGACCTCCTCATTGTCATCATTCAGATCTCAACGCACCTGTCACCTTCTCGGAGCACTTGGCCCTGACCACTCATTTAACTAAAGCCGTCCCATCCATTTAATCCTCTTCATTAACACTGACTGCAGCCTAAAGTGATCATACTCATCTCTAGGCATACTCGTCATCTCTCTCCTAGAATATGACTTCCTTGAGAATTAAGACCCTTACTCAGCTGTGTGTCCACAGTGCTTAGAATGACGCAGAGCACATAGCGGAGCTCAAGGCATCTTTGAAAGCGGAAATTAGGAGAAAGGGGCATTTATTGAGTAACGCATATGACACAGTGCTAAAAATCTGATCCTTCGCATAGATTTGTCAGTTGTATGTCATCTTCATTTTACAGAAAGGGAAACTGAGATTAAGAGAGATTAAGCAGTTTGTCTTATGTCTCACAGCGAGTTCCTGTATGTTATACCAACAATAAGTGGGGAGAAGATATCTACTGCAAAAATTTACTTGATAATCCCCCAGATCTAAGCCGTGTAAACTCCTCTCCCCTAATAACCACTACCACAACAAAGCCTACAGTTCTCTCTTTCTTGTTATTGCAAAATATATTGACATTTCATTTATCAGGCCCTTGACTGGGCTAAATGTGTGAATTTTTCAGATAACTAAAGCTTACCTGTTAAACATCAAAACTCCATTTATTTGCCTCGTGTTTGGTATGATGTTTCCAAAAGGTACTATATATTTCTTAGGCTTCTTAAACAGAGTCTGTTTAGCAGAATTTACTGTTTTCTGAATAACACAGGGTAATTTTTAGAAACATCAGTTATTATTCTGAACAAAAAACAATTTTGTATTCATCATAATAGGACTAGCTACATAATGTGCGGGCCCAGTGCAAGACAGAAATGAAGAACCTCCTGTTTGAGACTTCATGAGAATTTTAAGATGATGACAGCAGAGCATTAAACCAAGCACGGGGCCCTATGTCAGTACACAGGCCACACGCCATGAAGCTGGCCCTGCATGCCACCCTACGTAGTGTCTTATACATAACAGGGATCCACAAGCATTTACTGACTAACAAATAACCTCTTTAAGGCCTAGCAAGTGGTGTGGGGCTCATTTCTCTAGATGATTCAAATGTGTTGAAAATAATAATAACAACACTAACTGAGTTCTGTGTCAAGCACTGTTGTAAGTGTTTTACACCATTATCCTATCTGCATTACATGCATTGTTAACTGGAGTGGCTTAACCAAACACGGGTTCTATTTTCATAGACTTGATAAGGGTCTAGTGTCCAGAATATACAAATATAGAAAGAACTTTAATAATTTGTATCAGTCAGGGTTCTCTAGAGAAACAGAACCAATAGGATATATATGCATATCGTGTATGTATACGTACATATATATAACACATATAATATTTATACAAGCTTGTGTATCTGTATATATATACACTTATACACAAACACACACATGAAGAGGTTTATTTTAAGTAATTGGCTCACATGATTCTGGGGGCTGGACTGTAGGCTGGAAACTCAGGATTTCTGGTCTTGAGACAGAATTCTTTCTTCTCCAGGAAACCTCAGGTTTTTTCTCTTAAGGCCTTCAAATGATGGGATTGAGGCCCACCCACATTATCAAAGGTAATGTCCCTTACTTCAACTCAACTGTAAATGGTAATCACACCTACAACATATCTTCACAGCACCATGTAGACTAGTGTCTGGCCAAACAATTGGGCACCATAGCCTAGCCAAGTTGACACAAAAAATTCACCAACACACAACTCAAGAACAAAAAGATAAACAACCCAATTTACAAAGGGAAAAATGACTTGAACAGGAATTTCCCCAAGAAGGTACATAAATGGCCAATAAGAACATGAAAAGATGCTCAACATTGTTTGTCATCAGGGAATGCAAATCAAAACCACCATGAGGTACCATTTTACACCTATTAGGATGGCCATAATAATAATTTTTTCAAAAAAGGAAAATAGCGAGTATTGGAGAGGATGTGGGTAAATTGGAACCCTCAAACAATGCTGGTGGGAATGTAAAATGGTGCAGCCACTCTGGAAAACGGTTTGGTAATTTCTCAATAAGTTATACATAGAATTACCATATGACCCAGCAATTCTACTCCTAGGCATATTCCTAAAAGAATTGAAAAGAGATGTTCAAATAGAAACTTCTACACAAATGTTCATAGCGGCTCTATGCACAATAGCAAACAGATGAAAACAACCCAAATGTCCATCAACAGATGGATGAATGGATAAACAAAATATGATCTATCTGTACAACGGAATACTATTCAGCTATAAAATAAAATGACGTGCTGATACACGGTACAACATGGGTAAACCTTGAAAACATTGTGCTAAGAGAAATAAACCAGATACAAAAGGTCATATATTGTATGACTCCATTTATATGAAATATCCAGTATAGGCAAATTCCTAGAGACAGAAAGTAGATTAGTGGTTGCCTAGAGCTAAGGGGAGGGGAGCATGGGCAGTGACTGCTAATGAGGTTGGGTTTCCTTTCGGTGATGAAAATGCTCTGGAATTACAGGGTGGTGATGGTTGCACAGCAATGCATATATACCAAAACCACTGAATTGTACACTTAAATGACTGAATTTTATGGCATGTGAATTATATTTCAGTAAAGCTGTTACCAAAAAAAAAAAAAAAAACAAAGAGTCAAGGGCCTAAACATGCACAACATTTTGACAAGTTTGGGAGATTAGAGGCCTGTTTTGCTCAACTTCTGGGTACTACAAATATGCCAGTTGATTGATGTAACTGCATAAGGGGGCTGCAGATAAAGGAGCTATTTCAGAAGAAAAGCAGGAAATTCAGACAGAAGGG
This sequence comes from Equus quagga, assembly GCF_021613505.1. Taxonomy (NCBI): domain Eukaryota; kingdom Metazoa; phylum Chordata; class Mammalia; order Perissodactyla; family Equidae; genus Equus; species Equus quagga. The sequence continues at coordinate 125,929,644 of NC_060273.1, forward strand.
GCAAGGAAGAGCAGAAGAGTTCCCTTTGTTAGAGTCCTTGTCTCTGCTCCTCTGATTTCTGTAAGGCCCTCAGAACTGCCTATTGACCTTTTCAGGGCCTAGAATTCAATTTGAGAGACACTGGTAAAGCCATTTGGCAGAGCCAAGATAACGTGGATCAGTGCCTCACATTGAATCCGAAGGACTGTAACAGGTCATCTGAAAGCATTAGAAAGGACCTAGAGTTGTCTGACACTCTCATCAGAGATCTAGCAATGGAGAAAGACATGTTGAAGAAATCTAATTGCCTAAAGGTGTTAAACGCTTTTGTAGACAAATATCTTGGTTCTATACTTTAAAAATAAAATAACCTGCAAAGTCATTCACAAGCTTCATAGAGGAACTTGAATGAGCTGAAGCCCAGTGATATTGCTGGAGATTTACAGTGTGTGAGGAAAGGGAAAAGCTCAAAGAAGTCACTCATTCCAGGAAAAAGCCCAGCAAAGATCATTGCTTATAATGAGCACGAGCTTCTATGCCAAAACCAAGCTCAAGGGGAGAGAGCTGCGTCCCGAAGAAGAGAGCATTGCCCGGAAGGTCTTCTTCAGGAGGTTTCCCAGAAGGAGAGAGTTGTTTCCGGGACAGGACAATCCTGTTTTTGGTAAATTAGAATTAAAGCAATTTGAAATTATATAATATAAAATAATAAAGTCCTCACACACAAAATTGAAAGAATGCAAATTCTGAAACTGCTTCTAAATTTGCCAGGATTGTCAATTTCAAAGCTGGTATGTAGGACATTTTTAGATTGGGTTTATGCTATTGCTGTAGTGGTGCCATATTTAGCTCATAAGTAGGAATACCTGTCGGTTTTTTGGTCATGATTAGGCTGGAATTGAAGGAGCTTTGAATTACACAAGATCTTTAGAAGTTCCTCCTTCATTTAAAGCTCCTGCCCTGTATCTTGAAGAAGAGATTCATCGTGGGAATTCCACATCCTGTGGATCTCAACAGAATCATGATGAGAGAAGTTCCAGGGTAGAAATAAATAAAAGTTACATATTTCAGAATTTCAGAAGAGGAATAACAGACTTTGAGAAAATGGAGCCACTTGGAAAATACATGTGAAAGAGTTAAACCAAAAAACCAAGGGCTGCTGGGCTGGAAGGAACCAAATCATGGGTCCTGAGGGCCGCGTGGTACACTGTGACAGAAAGAGACCAGCTTCCAGGTCACAGGTTAGGGTGGTGCTGATTTCAGGGGTCCAAGTCCTCTTTCCACATTTTCCCTTTGCCATCTTCATCAAATCTTTTCAAATTACAGCCTGACTTCCATATTGTCCCAGGAGGGGTGACACTTTACACTGGCTTTGTATGTATCATACCCACCTCTCACATTACCAGAGAACGCTCCTCCTGGTTGCTTGGATATTTGTCCATCTGAAGGGGACATTTTCTTCCCCTGGATCATTTTGACACTACCCTACAAACTCCCCAGCCCCACTGCTCCTGGCAGGAACCCAGGGAAGGTTCCACCTTTGTCCCTGAGTGAAATCCATCCAAAAATGTTTCCTCACATGATACTTCTCTCCTGGCCACCTCTAGCTGGACCAGGTTCCTTGGGCCTCTGCTGCGATTCAGGGACTCTCATGAACCTGCATTGCCCCACATACCTCTGGGACATGTTGGACAAATTCATCTCCAGTCTCCATCCGGGTCTTATGCACCTGCAAATTCTCCATTAATTGTACAGTCCACACAGCAGCTGTCCGTTTCTCTGCATGGCTTCATGTAGTACAGATTTCACAGATGCACCTGTCAACCCCTCCCCCACCAGCTTCCAGGAGTCTGCTCACCCGCACAGCTCGTGGCAAGTGTGGTTCTATTGGTAATTTGTGGAGTAGGGTCACATCAGACAACACTAGCGTCTCACGAGAGACAGCCCCTTTAAACAGCTCTTCCCAAGCCCCAGGCAGCTCCTCCTGCTGGCAGAGCCCCTCTTCAGACACTGCTCCTGCCCGCAGACCTCCTCCAGCTCGTCTCCTCCTTATGCAAAGACTTTCTTCAGCTTGAAACCAGGCCCTGAGGCTTCCTTCCACGCTGGAGCCAGCTTATCAAAGCATCTTCTCAACAAAGGCTGGTCTCTTCCTACAAGGCAATTCTCTCCTGGAGCTACTCAGGAGACAAAACTGAAAACTTTCTTCATTCGCTTCCTGTCCAAACTGAATCAGATCAGCCCGTAGCTCTGATTCCCGCTGGCTGGCCAACTTCGCTTTGCCCACAGCATCCAGCTCGTAACGGGCTCCCTCGCATCAGGATCTGCTGCAGCTGCTTGCGTTCTGTTTGGACTTCTGATTTGGGACCGCTTCCTGTCTGGATTTTTACAGATTTACCTCAACCTCAACGCCAACAGTCACATACTGCTACCTTAATACGTTCTGTGATAAGATTTATCAGCAGTAAGAACTGTCACTCAAACAAAACAGCAAAGCGACTCTCCAGGGGTGTCATTCTTGGTCCCAAAAGAAACTAGGGATTTCGTTTATTTTGCAATAATTAGCCTTTCCCCTCCACCGTCGTCCAGGTTGTCGCTAATGCTCTCCACAAGCTCTCTCCTGGGGTGGTCTGCTATAGTCCCGGAATGCATCCTGGTTATCTTGCTAAATTCTTTAGTTACCTCAGATTCAATATCGAATCCTTGACCATTACACATCCTCTTAGGGAACCTGTAGTGCGATTGTTCCGAAACTTTAGGCCCCCCGAAAATCTCCTGGAGAGTCTGTTTAAAAGGCAGGTCCCCAGGCCCCTTGCCTACAATTCTGCTTCAGTAAACCAGGAATCTGCTTCTTTCTCCAGTTCACCCAAGTGACTCTGAGCCAGAAAGAGGAGGAGCATATTCTTTCCCAAAGTGGGCCATTCATACTTCAGTGGCCCAAGAAATTTTAATACTTAGGTGTTTAATTCACTTTTTAAAAAATCCGTAGAATAGCAGAAACATGATTTCATAGATATTACTTAGGAAGCCAAATAAAAATAGTGAGTTAATTTAAAGGATTATGAATAAATAATAGTCAGGGTAGAACTCACATGGCAAAACCTGTGAAAGTGGCATGTGCCTGATGAAGTGGAGGAACAGCGCATCAAGGACTGGGGCTGCTTCTGTGAATATTTGACATGGTTATTTTCTAAACTTCCGGAATATTTCTTTTATATATAGCATGTATTTCTTTATTACAAAAGCTACACTTTCACTATAGAAAATTTGAAAACTCCATAAAAACAGGAAGAAGAAAGTAAATTACTGAGAACCATAAAAATAGGAAGAAGAAAGTAAAGTACTGAGAAACCATTACTGAGAGATTACCATGTACATCTTGTATCTGGCCTTCCGATCTTTCCTCTCTGGGCCTTGCTCTCTCTCAATCTCTCTCTCTTGTTCTCTCTCTCAATCCTCTATTTTTCATACTTTTAAAATTAGGAACATACTGCCATACAGATTTACCACCATTTTTAATTTTCTTAACACCTTGCCATGCCATTAAATAGTCTCCAAAAAGATTACTGTAATGGTTTAATAACATGCCAGTATAGAGCGGTAGTTAAGAGCATGCAGGCCAGCCTGCCTGGTTTCAGACCCTGGCTCTGCCTTGGCTGGATTCCTGAACTCCCGGGTGCCTCCATTTCCCCATTACTGATACAGGAATAGTAGCACCTGACCCACAGAATTGGTGTAAATAAGATACAATACTTAGTTAGAATTGAGTCTGGCACCTAGTAAGGCCTCAGCAAGTTTAGACATTATTATCCCATGTGTATTACCGTATTAAAGCATTCCTTTATTTTTTGATGTTTCGTATGCTTTAGACTGTTTGCCATCCCTGTAGGACCCGATCCGAGGGCCAGAAAATCCAGGTATAATAATGGAGGCAGACAAACAGCTTCCGTCCTCACTAAGTCCCTCGGCCTTCCCACTTCAGCTCTTCAGTTTTTACATTTCTCCTAACAGACACTTCTTGTTTGTTTGTTTAAAAAGTCTTCCCATTCTGGGCTACTAAAATCTGGCTCAAACAAATCTGACCATTGTCTCACACAAAGGCAGGAGGCTCTGTCGCTGTCATATGCAGTTCTTATTGCTTTGATCCTGTGACTACAAGATTCAACCAACATAGCTGGGATCATTCTCTTAGATATGGTTTGTTGCCTGCATCCTCTCTTTGTTACTACCACCAAAGGAAGTTCTTAGTGTGAAGAAGAAAATTACTACACACAGACTTGGCCAGTCTCTAAGACAGGCCTTCTCGATTATCCTGCGGAAGAGCCGAATGGATATTAATCAACCTTACAGGTGGAAAGTCAGCCTTAGCTTCTCATCGTATCTTGCCCGTGTGAATTTTCCAATCTTGTGGTTTGGACTGTACCTTGCTAGTTTTCCTTAATACGAGGATTCCCTCTCTTATACTTGGATCTTGCTGACAGGAATGTTTGTAAGGTGAGTGTGGAAAATGGCTACGCTGTTCTTAGAGACCAGATTTTCCCCACTGGTAATACCCACTCTGGTCACGGCAGTTACACCCTGCGATTCTGCTGACAGGCTGCGGGGACAACGCTATCACTCTTGCTCACTGGAACCTCCATCGGGAAACCTTCAGCGGAGCAAGCTCTGTCTCCATCAGGCCCTTTGGCGTGTGCGGTCAGAGACCTGCTGAACTTTCGAGCCTTGATCAGCTCAGCAGCGACTTGTATCATGGGACTGCCATCTACCTATCTTCTCTGATAATTGTGACATCAGCTTTTGGCACTGCTTATTTTTCCTAACCTTCTCGATGACGTTTACTTCAGGTTGAAGTATTGCATAGGGAATCTTGGTGACTAGCTTAATATTCCACGTGGTTAGTGGGGATTCTAGCAAGCACTCCTGAGGCCCTGTCAGAAGTCCTGCTCTTCACCATGCCTTCGGCTACTTCCAAATTTCCTTAAAATCTCTATAAAATTTACTTGAAGGTCTCAAGGCTGCTTCTGCTTTACTTGACGAGAGGAAATCCTTGGTTCTGCATGTTCTGCTATAGGTTGTGGCTACGGGAGAGACTGCGCATCACTAAGCAAACCTGTTTCTGGGTGACAGACAGGGACGGCTTTGCAGTCTGCACTGGATGGTCCAACATTGCACAGACCTGTGCAATAGCACATCAGGAAGAGTAGTCCCTAGAGCTATAGCTCTGTACACCTTTATTTCCTCAGCTTTTATTTTGAAGAATTACAAACCTACAGAAAGATTCCCAGAATAGCACAACGAACAGCCACATAACCTTTATCTAGATTTCCCAATTATTAACATTTTGTCACATTTGCTTTCTCTTTCTCTCAGTACGTGTGCATTTGGTTCTGTATATTTATGCTTTTATATATACACACATAAACACAGTCAGTATTATTATTATTATTTTGCTGACACTTTACTCCTAAGAATGAGACATCCTGTTACATAACCATGAGACTGGAAATTTAATGTCAACATGAGAACATTTCGTATTACACAGGCCACATTCAAATTTCCCTAACTCTTTAGTCTCTTTTACCCTAAATCAGTTCTCAGCCTTTCTCTCTCCTTTGCAACATTGAGGGACATATTTTGTTGTTGATGATGTCATTTTGTTTTACAGAATGTTTCTCAATTTGGATTGGTTTGACTACTTTCTCATCATTAAATTCAGGCTGAACTGGAATTTTGGGAGTTGGGGCAGGAATACTACATAGATAACATTGTGTACGTCAAATTAGGGGCCTTGTGACGCCAGCTTGTACCTCACTAGTGGTGGCGAATTGTGATCTCTTGGTGAAAGTGGCATTCACTAGATTTCCCCAGAGTTAAAGTGTATTTTCCCTTTGTAGTAAACAAGAATCTATGGGCTGAAATTGTTTGAACATCCCATCCCTCACTGCTCTTTCACCTAACAGTTTTAGCATCCTCTGACAATTTTTGACAGAATAATTGTAATTTCTATGGGGTTGTAAAATGAGAACTTCCTATTTCTATTATTCCTTCTACGTTTGTTAGTTGGCATTTTTAGCTAAAGAAGAGTTTTTCCTTCTCCCCATCTCCTTTATTTCCTATCTGTATAAATTCACAGATATTTTAAAAATTCGATGTGTTTAGTCAATTCATGTAACTGTTCATTCTGATGCTTGGATTATTCCAAATTTGGCCACTGGGAACTGCTTCAAGTTGGTTGATACGGTTTTGATGAAGACTCTGGACTCAAAGTCTGAATTTTGGACAGTTACATTAAAAAATGGAAGGGATAGAGGGCGCTAAAGCTCATCAGCTCTGTGATGAACACCCCACATGCATTGTTTCACTAATGCTTTAGAAAGCCTATAAAGTAGGCATTATCTATATTTTATTGAGATATTTAAAAATTCTGCAATTAACGTAAAAGTCCTGATATATAGATATTACAGCATAGATGGACATTCAAGTTAGAGCACTCAAGAATATCAACAGACAAATAACTGGAAGTTCACAACAGGGCCAAAACCAACCTTTCCTTACACCTGATCAAAATATTTTTGCTTTTAGGTATAAGTATGTCTGTGTGTGTTTAACCAGTTCTTCACTGATGTTAATCCAGAATCACATAGCCTATTCTGGGTAGTTAGATACTCATAGACTGACTGCTTAGCTAACTTACACAGTAGAAGCGCTCAACGACTTCCACTAAACTGGCTTGCCAGAGTCACAGATGCTCTCCATTCCCTTTGCAAGCCGAATTTTCTACCACACACAAAATGCTGAGCAGTTGAGAGCAGTAACTACTCTCCAATATACCCAAGGACATCTGCTCCCACTTCTGCGTGGTTTACTAACCAAGAGTAAATTGTACTTGTTCACAAGCCTCTTTGGGTTAGGCTGACGATTGTAGTATTTTAATTAATTAAATTAAGCATATTTTAATTAAATATTATGAAAATCAACAAATTAGGAGAGCAAAAAAGAGAGTGGTTGTTATCCTGAAAATTAAGTTGAATACGTTGGAAACTCTCAATAATCCCGAGTCGCTAGAAAAAAACTACTGTTACAATAGATGTAAGCAGAAAAAGTTTAAAAGATTGCAACAGGAATCATGAAAGTCCCATCAAGTTCTAGATTCAGACTGTCTCAGAAATGTCTGCTTCACTTTAAACAAACTGAAACTAGAGGTAGATGCTTTATAGATGTGATTTATGCAAGAAAGTCTCCAAAATAAAGATCTACACTCAGTAGGGAAAAAAAGACCTTGACTCTACATTAAAGTACTATCTAATAAGTAAGTATGTTTTGTTATTGTATTTTTTAGGATTTGGGGCTTTGACAAAATTTTTTGATTAACTGACCCATTACTGTTTTGGTCTTATCAAATAAGAATTTCTACTGCAAAGTTCTCATTCTACAAGGGTTTCAGTCATTATTAACTAAGATTTTTTTTGTCTTTAAAAAGTCAAGCTAAAGGGGCTGGCCCCGTGGCTGAGTGGGTAAGTTCGCGTGCTCCGCTGCAGGCGGCCCAGTGTTTCGTTGGTTCGAATCCTGGGCGCGGACATGGCACTGCTCATCAAACCACACTGAGGCAGCGTCCCACATGCCACAACTAGAAGGACCCACAACGAAATATACAACTATGTACCGGGGGGCTTTGGGGAGAAAAAGGAGAAAAATAAAATCTTAAAAAAAAAAAAAAAAAGTCAAGCTAAAGAACCATTTTAGGCACCATTAAAAATCTGTATTTGGGGGGCCAGCCTGGTGGCATAGTGGTTAAGTTCACCCACTCTGCTTCAGCAACCCAGGGTTCGCAGGTTCGGATCCTGAGTGTGGACCTGTGCACCACTTTTGTCAAGCAAGCCATGCTGTGGTGACATCCCACATACAAAGTAGAGGCAGACTGGCACAGATGTTAGCTCAGAGACAATCTTCCTCAAGCAAAAAGAGGAAAATTGGCAATGAATTTTAGCTTAGGGCCAATCTTCCACAAATAAAAAAAGAAGAAAAAACAATCTGTATTTGAACTACAGAGACACAAATGCCCACTGCAGCTTAGCTTCTGGTGCCTAGAATGAACAAACAGGGCACACAATCCTCCAGTAAGATGGTGTCTAAACAAGATTTACATGTGCTGAACATAATCCAGCAGAAAACATTCTGGGACTTTATATACTACCTATAGGTCATGTTAAATGGTATATATTATTTATAGGTTAAACTTTCTATTGAATCTCTGTTTCAGGAATGGCTATCACTTCTTTGGATTCCCCCTAAATACCTAACATCATTCCTGCTTTTCCTCAATTATACCTTCCCAAAAGTTAGCTGAGAAGGTATTATATAACACTGCAGCATTGCAAAGGCAAGGATTCCATGGCCTATCTACTGGGTGCCCCATCCTCAGCCCTTTCCTATTCTGACAGGAGGCCAAGCTTTATTTGGCATCTGGCTGAGATCGCTGCTTTACCGCCAATCTAGAGCAGGGCCGAACTGCCGCTGTTCATTTGGTAGGCACATAGCAAATATTTGTGGGTGATGATTTTTCTCCCTTCACTTCTGAAAAATATTCAGGAGCTCAAACAACACCTAAATAGCCAGGACACAGAGGCCACACTCAGCAGCAAGATTGTCCCTGGGGGAGTGGGGCAACCTACCCAAATGACCCCTCCTGTGCTCTACCCTCCAAGTAAATGTGTAGCCCAGAACCAAACTCTCCCCAGGGGCGGAAGAACCAGCCTCACCCTTTCAGCCGGCGAATGCAACTGAGTACAAAAGCATGAGCATCAGAGCATAAACAGAGCAGTGTCATGTCACATCACGTCACATCGACTTGCATGGAGCCCCACTGCTGGCTGAATCTAGTCCAGACTCCTCAGGCTGACATCCAAGCCCAGAGACCCCATGACTGAGCCCACCTTCCCAGCTTTAGTGCCTCTGCTCTCACGAATGTACACCATGCTCCAGCAAAACAGGAAATTCTGCTCAAATAAGCCCTGTCTTTTCCTGAACTGCCTTCCCTACCCTACTCACAGCAACATCATTTCTGCCTATTGAAACCCGACCCACCCATCAAGGTCCTAAGTCAAATGTTGCTTTTCCTTGAAGGCTTCCCTGATTTCTCTACCCCATGGTGATCACGCTCTCATCCTCCTATCATTTCTCACTTGACCACTACGCTCCCTGGGGGCGGGCACTAGGTGTTACTCAATTTGCATTTCCTGCAGCACCTTGTTGCCCAGTTGGCACCTTGCACGTAGAAGGTGTTTAACCTCTAAATAAATATTTGACAGCTGTAAGTTGAATTGTATAAGTTCTTGACTCTACAACCAAGTAGTGCAATGCTGGAAGAATTTAGGAAATATTTTTAGGAGTTAAAAGGTACATAGATTTGGAATGAAAATATTCTACTCTAAACCATGAAATTCTCTGAGCTGAAAAATAGTGCTTAGAATTCAGATAGAATATTTGGCTTCTAGAGATATTTCTTTGTGTATGCTATAAATAGATTTAGTGTTTCTTCCAAGGCAATTTTTATTTATTGAACACTAGGAAAAATATTACTTCTCTTCTACTTTCTTGACACTTTAAAATTCTTGTCTTCAATATTTTTGACTCATTATTAATTTAATTAATTATCAAAATATCAATAGCCTTAAACAATGATTTAAAGCTGTCTACTTATTTTTCTTTTGGCATTGACTGGTCAAATACACAATCCTAAAGATTGATACTTCAAATAAATACAGGGAACTACTCCTTATATATAGGACATTTCTATAATTTATTATTGATACATTCTATAATGACATATCTATTTCCTCCTTGCTTTTCTGCCACAGAGTTGGGTGGCAGGCAGCTGAACAAGCACTAAAGAACTTTCCCTCTTAACTTTATTCTGCTGTTCAGGATGAATTGTGACATCGCCAGCATTAGGGATCACTCAGCAGCCTCCCTTCCCCTTTATTTTTTCTAGCACTTTGTTCTCTTGGGGCTGAGGGGCATCTCAAGGTGGCTTCAGCGCATTAAATATGTGTGTGGTCTGACTACAGTACCAGGAGAGTATGCACTAATGATCTCATTGCAGCTTCTGGCTTCATATTTATCTCTGTGTGTGCAATGCACTCAGCTACATCATGATCAGCCAGACACTGCCCCAATTTCGCCCATCTTGCTTATTTGCTGAAGGGTTTCCACATGTACCATCCAAGCCAGTGTATCTCTTAGGTTTGGGGTAAGTGAGATCCAATGGGACCAGACAGTGGCAGAGCTGCAAGTCTGGGTGAAAAAGCTCCTGGCAGCTGTGAAAGCCCATAACACTGCTGCAGTCCCTAAGGAGGGAGTGTGTCTAGGCAGGTCTGTGGGAGCAGGTAGCAGCACCTGAAGCCCCCATGTGATTGTTTCCACAGTTGACAGGAGACCCCACAGGACCACTATGATCCCAAGGAGTGGCCAAGGCTTGGTCAGGAATAGCTGACAGGGATCCTGGTGGGTGCAGATTACACAGCTCCTGCCCCTTCCCCACAGTGGCAGCAAGTGAAAGCAGCAAAAAGAAACTCTATCTCTATGTGGGGGCACAAATACACACCATCAAACAGCATGAAAAAATATATTAAATCTTCAGAACAGAAGGAAACTGACAAGTAACCAGAAAACAATCCCAAAGACACAGAAATCTATAACCTAAATGACAAAGAATTCAAAATAGCTATCATTAAAAAAAAACTCAATGATTTAAAAGAGAATATAGATAGACAACTCAACGAGTTCAGGAGCTACGTCACAAAAGAGCTTGATACTATAAAGAAGAACCAATCAGAAATGTTGGAGATGAAAAACACAGTGGAGGAGATTAAGAAAAATCTGGACTCCCTGAACAGTAGGACTGATAATATGGAGGGAAGAATTAGCAGTCTGGAGGATAGGAATATAGAAATGCTTCAGATAGAGGAGGAGAGAGAACTAAGACTAAAAAGAAATGAAGAAACTCTCCGAGAAATGTCCAACTCAATTAGGAAATGCAACATAAGGATAATAGGTATCCCAGAGGGAGAAGAGAAGGAAAATAGAGTAGAACTCTTGTTCAAAGAAATAATAGCTGAGAACTTCCAAACCTGGGGAGAGATCTGGAAATCCAAGTGACAGAAGCCAATAGATCTCCAAACTTTATCAATGTAAAAAGACCAACCTCAAGGCATGTATTAGTGAAGCTGGCAAAAGTCAATGACAAAAAGAAAATATTAAGGGCAACAAGGCAGAAGAAAATAACCTATAAAGGAACCTCTATCAGGCTGTCAGCAGATTTCTCAGCATAAACCTTATAGGATAGGGGAGAGTGGAATGATATATTCAAAATTCTGAAAGATAAAAACTTTCAGCCAAGAATACTTTATCCAGCAAAAATATCCTTCAAATATGATGGATAAATAAAAACTTTCCCAGATAAAAAAAATCATTGCCACAAGACTCCCCCTACAGGAAATTCTTAGGAAGGCCCTCAGACCATAAAAAAAAAAAAAAAAAGGAAAGGTGTTACAAAACCCTGAGCAAGGAGATAAGTAGAAAGAAAAAATCAGAAAATTGCAGCTCTCCATCAGAACAGGTTAGCAAATGCTTAAGTATAACATTAAAGATAAAGGGAAGGGAAACACCAAGAATAAATATAATCATGTCATTTTAACCACAAACTCACAACACAAGAAGAAAAAAAATGTGACAATAACAACTTAGAAGGGGAAGAGGAATGGGATGGAACCAGCTTAGTCTCAGGAAATAAAAGGCTATCAGAAAATGGACTATCTCATCTATGAGAAGTTTTATACAAACCACATGGTAACCACTAAACAAATAATTAGAACAGAGACACAAATTACAAATAAGGAGAAAACTAAGAAAACCAACACAGAAAACTACCTAAGTGAATTGGTAGTCTGAAATACATGGGACAGGAAACAAAGTAAATGCAGGGGAACTGGAAAACAAGCAATAAAATGGCAGCATTAGGCCCCCACATTTCGATAATCACTCTAAATGTAAATAGATTGAATTCTCCAATCAAAAGACACAGAGTGGCATGATGGATTAAAAAACAAGACCCAACAATATGCTGCCTCCAGGAAATGCACCTCAGCCCCAAAGACAAACACAGACTCCGAGTGAAGGGATGGAAGACGATACTCCAAGCTAATAGTGAACATAAGAAAGCAGGTGTTGCCGTACTTATATCAGACAAAGTAGATGTCAAGGCAAAACAGGTAAAGAGAGACAAAGAGGGGCAGTATATAATGATAAAAGGGACATTCCACCAAGAAGACATAACACCTGTAAATGTATATGCACCCAACACAGGAGCACCAAGTACATAAAGCAACTATTAACAAAACTAAAAGGAAATATCAACAAGAATACAATAATAGTAGGGGACCTCAACACCCCACTAACACCAATGGATACATCATCCAGACAGAAAGTCAACAAGGAAATTGTAAAATTAAATGAAAAACTAGACCAGATGGACTTAATATAGAACACACCATCCAAAAACAGCACATTACACGTTCTTCTCAAGAGTGCATGGAAAATTCTCAAGGATAGACCATGTCTTGGGAAACAAAGCAAGCCTCAATAAATTTAAGAGGATTGAAATAATATCAAGCATCTTTTCAGACCATGATGCTATGAAACTAGAAATTAATTACAAGAATAAAGCTGGGAAAAGGACAAAGATGTGGAGATTAAACAACCAAACAACCAGTGGATCATTGAAGAAATCAAAGGAGAAATCAAATATTATCTGGAGACAAATGAAAATGAAAACAGGGCCAGCCCGGTGGTGCAGCGGTTAAGTTCACACGTTCCAATTCTTGGTGGCCCAGAGTTCGCTGGTTCGGATCCCAGTTGCAGACATGGCACCGTTTGTCAAGTCATCCTGTGGTAGGCGTCCTGTGTATAAAGTAGAGGAAGATGGGCATGGATGTTAGCTCAGGGCCAGTCTTCCTCTGCAAAAAGAGGAGGATTGGCAGTAGGTAGCACAGGACTAATCTTTCTCAAAAAAAAAAAAAAGAAAGAAAATGAAAACACACCATACTAACTCATTTTGGATGCAGCAAAAGTGGTCCTAAGAGGGAAATTCATAGCAATACAGGCTTGCCTCAATAAACAAGAAAAGTCTCAAATAAGCAAACTACACCCGACACAATTAAAAAAAGAAGAACAAACAAAGCCCAAAGTCAGTAGAAGGAGGGAAATAATAAAAATGAAAGCAGAAATAAATGAAATCGAAACAAAAAAGACAGTAGAAAGGATCAATGAAACAAAGAGCTGGTTCTTTGAGAAAATAAACAAAATTGACAAACCCTTAGCCAGGCTCACTAAACAAAAAAAGAGAAGATTCAAATAAATAAAATCAGAGATGAAAGAGGAGAAATTACAACAGATACTGCAGAAATACAAAAGATTATAAGAGAATACTATGAAAAACTATATGCCAACAAATTGGAGAACTAGAAGAAATGGATAAATTCTAAGACTCTTACAACCTCCCAATACTGAATCAAGAAGAAACAGAGAATCTGAATAGACCAAACACAAGTAAAGAGATTGAAAAGGTAATCAAAATCCTCCCCAGAAATAAGAGTCCAGGACCAGACGGCTTCTCTGGAGAATTCTACCAAATATACAAAAAGGATTTCATACCTATCCTTCTCAGAGGAAGATGGAGCACTTCCTAACATGTTCTATGAGGCTAACATCACCCTGATCCCAAAACCAGACAAGGACAACACTAACAAGGGAAACTACAGGCCAATATCACTGATGAACATAGTTGCAAAAATCCTCAACAAAATATTGGCAAACCAAATACAGCAATACATTTAACAGATCATACACCATGATCAAGTGGGATTTATACCGGGGACACAGGGATGGTTCAACATCCACAAGTCAATCAATGTGATACACTACATTAACAAAATGAGGAAGAAAAACCATGTGATCATCTCAATAGGTGCAGAGAAAGCATTTTACAAGATCCAACAGCCATTTATGATAAAAAGTCTCAATAAAATGGGTATAGAAGGGAACTACCTCAATATAATAAAGTCTATATATGACAAACCCACAGCCAACATCATACTCAATGGGGAAAAACGGAAAGCCATCCCTCTGAGAACAGGAACAAGACAAGGGTGCCCACTCTCATCACTCTTATTCAACATAGTACTGGAGGTTTTGGCCAGAGCAATTAGGCAAGAAAAAGAAATAAAAGGAATCCAAATAGGCAGTGAAGAAGTGAAACTCTTGCTGTTTGCAGATGACATGATCTTATATATAGAAAACCCTAAAAAAATCCATTGGAAAGCTACTAGAAGTAATCAACAGTTACAGCAAAGTTGCAGGGTACAAAATGAACTTACATAAATCAGTTGCATTTCTATACTCTAATAATGAACTAACAGAAAGATAACTCAAGAACACAATCCCATTCACAATCTCAACAAAAAGAATAAAATATCTTGGAATAAAATTAACCAAAGAAGTAAAAGACATATGCAATGAAAACTACAAGACTTTCCTGAAAGAAATTACTGATGACATAAAGAGATGGAAAGATATTCCATGCACACAGATTGGAAGAATAAACATAGCTAAAATGTCCATACTACCTAAAGCAATCTACAGATTCAATGCAATCCCAATCAGAATCCCAGTGACATTCTTCACAGAAATGGAACAAAGAATCCTAAAATTCATATGGGGCAACAAAAGACCCCAAATTGCTAAAGCAATTCTGAGAAAAAAGAACAAAGCTGGAGGCATCACAATCCCTGACTTCAAAACATACTACAAAGCTACAGTAATCAAAACAGCATGGTACCAGTACAAAAACAAGCCCACAGATCAACAGAACAGAATTGAAAGCCCAGAAATAAAACCACACATCTATGGACAGCTAATCTTCAACAAAGGAGCTGAGAACATACGATGAAGAAAGGAAAGTCTCTTCAACAGATGATGTTGGGAAAACTGGACAGCTACATGTAAAAGAATGAAAATAGACCACTCTCTTACGCCATTCACAAAAATAAACTCAAAATGGATCAAAGACTTGAAGGTAAGACCTGAAACCATAAGACTTCTAGAAGAAAACATAGGCAACAGAGTCTTTGACATCAGTCTTAAAGGATGTTTTCAGATACCATGTCTTCTCAGACAAGGGAAACAATAGAAAGAATAAATAAATGGGACGTCATCAGACTAAAGAGATTCTACAAGGCAAGGGAAAACAGGATTGAAACAAAAACACAGCCCACCAACTGGGAAAAATATTTGCAAATCTTATGTCTGACAAAGGGTTAATCTCCATAATATATAAAGAACTCATCAACAAAAAATCAAACAACCTGATCAAAAAATGGGCAGAGGATATGAACAGACATTTCTCCAAAGAAGATATACGGATGGCCAATAGACACATGAAAAGATGCTCATCATCACTGATCATCAGGGAAATGCAAATCAAAACTACACTAAGATTTCACCTTACACCTGTTAGAATGGCTAAAATAACCAAGACAAAAAACAACAAATGTTGGAGAGGCTGTAGAGAAAAAGGAACCCTCATACACTGCTGGTGGGAATGCAAACTGTTGCAGCCACTCTGGAAAACAGTATGGAGATTTCTCAAAAAATTAAAAATAGAAATACCATATGACCCATCCATCCCACTACTGGATATCTATCCAAAGAACTTGAAATCAGCAATTCAAAGGGACTCATGCACCCCATGTTCATTGCAGCATTATTCACAATAGCCAAGGCATGGAAGCAACCCAAGTGCCCATTGACTGATGACTAGATAAAGAAGATATGATACATACATACAATGGAATACTACTCAACCAAAAAAAAAGGATAAAATTGTCCCATTCGCAGCAACATGGATGGACCTTGAGGGTATTATGTTAAGCGAAATAAGCCAGATAGAGAAAGACAAACTCTGTCTGATTCCTCTCATCTGTGGGAGATAACCAAACACATGGACAAAGAGAACAGATTAGTGGTTACCAGGGGAAAGAGGGGGTTGGGGGATGGGCACAAAGGGTGAAGTGTGCACCTACAATATGACTGACTAATAATAATGTACAAATGAAACTTCACAAGGTTGTAAACTATCATAACCTCAATAAAAAAAGTGAGTCTGCTCAAGTTATGACATATGAACTCTTCAAGGACTGGAAACATAATAATCTTTGAATTCCAGTGAGTTCTATAGAGAGCGACCCTTTGCAAGATTTTTTAATGGCATGATGGATGGATGAATGGATGGATGGACAGACGGACAAATGGACCACCAGAGGCTAGAGTTCCAGGTCCTTTCCTAAGGCCTCCTCTCTTTTGTTACACTACTACTTTTGTGCATAACTGCTTCATTAACATTCTTTTTTGTAAGTACAATTATTCCCTCATGTGCCCAATTAGATGATTCCACATATATGAGGAACATAAATGATTAATTGTAGACTCAAGTGATTAACTTTGGGGACCTAAAGTTTCTGTGTAAAAAAGAAGGAAAAAAAAAGGTTCATCTGAGGCCAGGCTGAAAACTTAGACAAGAAATTAAAGGTACTGTGTACGAAGAAGCAGCTTGCAATTTTTCAACTTCTAAATGCATTATTCAGTCTTCAGGGAATAAACATTGAGCAAAGAAAGTTAGAGTTGAATGTATTGGAAATTGTTTCATACTTGATTCCAAAAAAGGATTAAAAGGACTTGACATAGAATAGAGTGATTTTATCAAGGCAGAGGACACTGTGGAAGAAAGGTCATAGAATGTAGCTGAGTACACAGGGGCTACCACAAATCGCATTAGCAATCAACACACCCAGTGTTCTGTGCCCACCAGCAGTGGCCCGTGTTTGAAAGTGTATATCCCTCATCCAGCGCTAAGTTTTGCATTCCTCTGCTGTCAAAAACATTTCTTTCTAAGCCCATCCAGGGATCAGAATATGACCTGATAAACAGTGTCATTTTATTTTTGTTATTCAATACACCGGATGGGAAAAGCAACAGCACTCACAGGGTAGGACCAGGAGACAACAGCCTTCTGTATCAGTGGCTTCCACATGTGAGACGTGGTCCCTGCACCTCCTTTGCTCTGGGGATCTCGTCTGTCACTACTCGACTCACTCAAGCCAATTCCTGGCTGCCTCCCACTCCAGGACCCTCAGCCCTGAAATCACTCTCTCCACCCACAGGTTCTCTCTCTCCTCTCCTCCCCTTCCTTCCCTCCTGCTGAACCCACCCTCTTTAGGACCTCTAGGACCTCACCTTAGAAAGACAATAAGATGTTTGTGGGAAAGAATGCCAGTTTTCCTCCCATATTTCCTCCTTGGTCCTCAGCACGACAGAAGCCCCAAGTGTTATCAGGCGTCACAGCTGCTCACTTTAAAGGCTACATCTCCTTGCTTTCTTCACAAAAAGCTGTGTCCTCCTGAGCAAGTTCTGGCCAATAGGATGGGAGTAGAAGTGACATTTGCAATCTCTAAGTTGTTCCTTAAAAGGGCAGAGTATGCCATTTCGCTAACTAGAATGAGGACATAGCGGTAAGTTGTTCTGAACCACGTGAGTGAGGGCAAAGCAACAAGATAAAAGGACCCTGGGCCTCTGCTATCCTCTCAGAGCAGAGATGCCCACTAGCTCAGTCTGTAATGTAAAAGAGAAATCACTTTTATTGTGTTTAAGCCACGAGTGTTTTGGATCTCTGTCACAGCTGCCAAACCTATAACCTAACGTACAGTCCTTCACAAAGCGACCCCACCCCAAACACGTTTTTCCATTCTTGCTTTATAACTACTTCCATAACCATCAATGGTTCTCAACTTTGGTTGCCTATTATAATCCCCTGGGACTGTTTAAAAAAGACCTCGATGTCCAGGGCTTACTTCAAACCAATGACATCATAACTTCCGGGAGAGTCAAGCGTCAGAATTGTTTGAGCTTCCCAGGTGATTCTAACCTACAATCAAGGTTTCAAGGTTTCAATGGTTTAGATGATCTCCTGGTGCCTTGAGAAGTGACAGAGTTCGTTCCTCACCTGAAGTTGGAAGGAGGAAAGGAGGGAGTAAAAAGCAGATAAAGAAGAATGATAATTCCTCACGTCTCTTGCTTCAGAACTGGATAGAACTACCTATTATCTTGCTTGAAGTTTTGAAAACTCTCAGTTTACCGCAGTGGCCATATTTGAATATAAGTAGGAAATATATTCCAAAGCAATGTTTTAATCACCTTTTTATTTACTAATCTTGATTTTTCCCTGACTCTCACTTCTTTCATGAGTAATATAGAGTTGAACCACGCAATTAACATCTTGCAGAAAACTACACGGATGAAAAACAGGGGCCACCGGGGAAGACCAGTCACCAAGCACCCCTTGGTCTAAAAAAAAGTAAAGTTTACCCCAAGGGGGGACTTAGGTGCTTGGCAGAATTTTTCATTCAATATTTAAAACATGCAGACCCACCTCTCAGTAAGCCTATAGCCCCCCAAGCCCAAGAAATTTGTAAACTGAGAGAGAGAGAAACTGAAAGAGAGAAAAAAGAATGAGCAGAGGAAGATATTGAGAAGGACGGGTGGGAGGGAGAGAGAGAAACTGGCAGAGAGATGGACGGTTATAGCTCTTGAGGGGCCATTAAGGTTCAATTCCCTTGCCACATACCTCTCCCTCCATTCACTCAGCTCCTGTAAATGACTGTTCTGATTTACAGGGCAGGGGAGGGGCTATTCATTTCCTGTGTATTATTCCATTATTTACTAATATCTGAAACCAGACTGAGAGATGGTGTAAGCTGAACGGGAGAAGGGTTTGGGAGAAGTTGTAATTGTATGAATTTATTCTTTTGGATTTTTGTGTGTGTGTGTGCTAATGGGCTCATTTAATCTCATATCTGGTAAGACAAAAATACTATTGTAATTTATCAAAATTGTGAGGGAAGAAAAAGCAAGGTTTTTATTCTTAGTGCCCAAAGAAATAAGCCCTAGGACTGATCACTTTTTAAAATTTAGTAGGGATCCAAAGTCTGAGCTAATTCTCATTGTCATCACCTTTCTAGGCTGTCCTTGGCTAACGCTCCTTCCGAAACTCATGTTCCTTCTCAAAGGATGTTCAGTGGAATCATGAGATGATATGTCACTCGCTAGATCCGGGGAGGGCTGAAGAGATGGCATTTATAAAAAAGGACTTTGTGACAATTTAGATCTAGCTTTAACAAAACAGGGGATGACGTAAAGTCAACTGTCAATGAGCTACAACAGGAAAAGAGGGCAAACTGCAACAGCCTTCGTCTGAGTCAGCAGGTGGGAGTCGATTCTTCACTGTTTCTGTTTGTATTGTCAAAGCCCAGCCTAGGTTAGGAAAGTAATTTTTAAACAGCTTAAGAGAAAAGGCTGATTGATTGACAAGCGCTGTACACCTTGCAGTTAGTCACAGAACTCATACTCGGATAGATAAGAACTTGTTGGCTAAAACATTAAAAATAACCATGTCAAAGGACCAGTGCTTCACAAGAGCGAAAGCAACCACTGAGTCACAGAGCGGACGTGCTTCAGAGACGATAGAGGCAATTAATTGGCTTTTAGTCTGACATTTTTTGCTATAATATATAATATTTTATTTGCTGCCCTACTGGGCTTTCTTTACTAGAACCTTACAATTCAGGCTACAGTTTTTAGAATCCCTCTTTTAAAAGGCAGGGACAATATTTCTTTTGTATAGTGTCTAGCTCATTAGCTATTTGTACACACACATTCAAAATATCTCAGAGGGACAACACCAGGGAGTTTTCCATCTGTTTTTCTCCACTTTCCTTTACCCTAATTATTAAAACCCTGGGTGGTTTTTTGGCCACAATGTGCCCAGCCCCAGGAAATGAATCACGATTGGTATAAGGCCCTAAATTTTACATACAGCCAATAACCCCTTCTGCTGGATATTTCTTTTCTCAGCTTCCTCTGTAGTTAGTGGTGGTCATCTGGCTCAGTTTTGGCCCATCAGATGTCAGAGAGAATCTGAAGGGGCTTTCTGGGTAATATGTTGCTTTCTGACAAAGCAATAAGTGTTTAAAGAGATTAATTTCTTAGAGTGCTCCTATTCTTCCTGTCTGAGATACTGATGTAAAGGCCTGATGCTTGGAACTGAAACATACATCTCGTGACTGCCCACGACGCAACAGCGTGACAGAAAACGAAGATAAAATCAAAGACGCTGACGCAGAGCCCTACCATTGTCAAGCCACTGAACAAGCCCTGGGATTGCCTCAACTAGACTCTTGTTAAATAAACAATAAATACCCTTTTGACTTCAGCCAGTGTTTGTTGGGTCTTCTGATGTTTGCAACCCAAAACACCCCAACCATTACTATTCCTTTCCTTTCGGGACCTAAGTTTGTATTGCTTTGTAATGTGATTATAGAGATGATTCTCGTTCAGTTTGCCCTTTTGGTTTATTAATTCAGTTTTATATATTTTAAATAATTGGTAACCTCCTCAAGAAAAGAAATAGAGCCTTTCTTCCTATGAAATCAAATAGTTATTACTTAAAAATGTTAACAAGCCATATGGAATATTAACCATGAACACACAGTATTTCAGTCGTTTTCATTTAGGGATTCTGACAACCTTGACAAGCATTCTTCATCTGAAAAGTTGGTGCTGTAAGCACAGCAATACTGTTTACATGTTGATGAAGGGACATTGTTGTGTATTTGCTATAAAAAAGTAATTTTTTGTTGGATTTCAAATTTTACAGAGTGCTTTCACATATAATATCAGTTCAAGTGATTCTCACAACAACCTCACAAGGCGGATATCATTTTTAGCTCTGTTTACGCATGAGGACACCAAGACTGAGGACAACTCAGTGACTTGCTCCCGCTAATTCAATTAAGAACTGGAAGAACTTGGATTTAGATCAAAGCCTATGCTCTTTCCACAATTCCATGCCATGGAGAGCGGTTACTTGGACAGCTCTGAGGTTCTTGCTTTCAGCCATCAGCCCAAATATTATTATGTTATATTATAGTGAACTTTGTAGAACTCAAAAATAGTTAATTTATCTGTCATATGCATAATAAATTGCTAGCCTAATGTAAATTTTGGTAGAGATAGCTTAAAACAAATTTTGCCAAGCCCTGAAAGGACACCAGGGTGATATTTAGTGGCATTCCTTCTCCTGGGACTTCCACAGTAATTTTTCTTACTGTCTATTATTACTTAAGTCATATTAGAATTAATATGTAAGCCCATCCAGGGCAAAGATTCTATATTAGTTGTTTTTGTCTAGCTTATTGCCTGCCACATAGTAGACACTCCGTAATATTTATGAAATCAACAATGAGTAACCGATCTAACCATTCATAGACACAGAAACACTTTCATCTTTTCTCTCTTAAGCACATTAGTCTATCTCTCCAAAATTGCTTTAAAGACCCACAGCTTTCTGCCCTTTCAGAAAAGAAACATAAGTAGCAGCAAGGTGAAGTTTTTCACACTTTGTCTTTCTTGAACTGGTGGAAATATCCAAAAATGAGAATAAAGCAATTAGTTTTTTCAGTAGTAATGGTAGTTTCTAAAGTAGCTTATCCATCTTCCATTGGGAACTGTCTCCTTTCTAATCACTTTTCCCCTCATGCTGGATTAGTTTAGAAACATTATTGCCACAGTTTACTGCCTGCCTTTAGTTTTTAATATTGCAACCACATCACCACAGGTAGTGAAGGAAAACAGCTGGGTTGAGGAAAGCTAGACACCTATTAAAGTGTCAAAAGAGTGAAATTATTCCTCAGATCATCTTAATTTTCTGTGAAACTTAAAAAAAAACTTTAAGAGAAATTCATGCTCCCGGTATTTTTGAAATGTGCTTCCATTTTCATGGAACTTAATTGCTCTAATAAGGGAAAGAAGCTCATAAGTGGAATCCAAAATGTTTGTGAATTATCACCGTACAAACTGAGTTGGGCCCAATGGGGAAAACAACAACTTCAAGAAATATTCACACCGGGATTTTATTTTTTAACAGTCTATTCAAATTTATTTTGGTGATCAAATTGTTTTCAGGATTAAGGGAGGATGAAATGATTGATGAAAAACTTCAGACACTAAATAGTCTGAATTAACTTTGACAATATCAGCTAACCAGAAAGCCCACAGGAACTAAAACATAGGCCATTCCATGACCTCAAGAAGACATGGATAGCTACAGTCGCCATAATGTTAGAAAAGGGAATTTTATTAGTAGTAGTAGTAGGCACGAAAACTTAGGAAAATGTGTGCTGTTACTAATCTAATATCAATCAATGCTTGTGTTCCTAGGGAAGAAATTCTTGAGAAGGAATAGAGCTGTGAAGGTAAATGTTCCTGTTACATAATCATATGAATCTGATAGGCTTCTAGCCACTTATACACAGCAATACACCAGGCTCCCACCAGGTAATGCTGGTTGAGTTTACAGAAACCTAAACTTGCTTGTCATTTTATTTCATCTCATGGCCTCTACCATATTTTATTTCTCTTCATTTTGAAATAGCTGGATAGTATGCTGGTGAAGTCAAGGAGAAGGCTGCCAATTGTGAACACAGCAAAAGACAGGATTTTGTTCAATTTGATCTGCGTCTGCATCTTTATCTGTAGAAATATTTATGATGCATTTACTTAAAGAATCAATTTAAATAAAAACATATGAAATTCTTATAATTTAGGACTTCAAACTACTATTGAGCAGTTGCTATAGAGAAAAAATTCAATCACTATTTTAAGGCATAGTTACCAATTTTTAAAAATACATACGTTTTAACACAGGATCTTTTTCTCTAGTTCAAATTTTTAAATAGAACCTCAATATATAAAACACTCCAAAGTAGTGTGGTTCTAGTTGAAGGCGGTGAGGCACAATCAACTCTCCCCTAAGGTCATCCTAACAGCCTCCAGAGACCCTAAAACTCCCAGATAGACAGTTCAAAACTCACCAGGAAAACAGCTTGACCTGGAAACCAGGCTCTGGCCTGCTCACTGTACCACTTCGGAAAAGTGATTTTGCCTCTTTGGACCTCAATTCTTTTACTTATATGATGAATGATCTCTAAGAGTCCTTCTAGTGCCAATATTTTATTCTGACTTCTAAATATAACTATTCACATTAAGACCTTGCAAAGAACCTCTTGGGAGTAAAATATGAGGAAAGGCACCCATGATTTACATTAGCATTAAAAGCATGTTGTTTTGAAATATGATGTACTTATTTACTCTTGAAAAATACAGTAGAAAACCATTCAAACCCTCAGGGTCACATTTCTTGATCCACAATCATTGTATTCCACCTCCAGCTTAAACTTTAGCCCATCACTACACATGAGAGAGAATATCTGTTACCTCACATGTCTGGAGCCCTCAATATTTTAAGCCCTTTAAGAGTATATATATAATATTTTCAGTCTCTTATTAGCATATTGGCAGGTGTTTCATTTTCACCTGGAACAGTTGCCGGTATTATTCTATATGAATAGTATACAATTTGCTTGGTTAGGTTACAAAATCGTTAAATACATATTTTATTCTAAAAAGTGTACACTCCCCTTACAGCATTCTTCACAAATTGATTTTTTGTTTCCCTGCACAGCTGTTCTATATTATGCAACTATGTAGTGCAGCATCTGGCATATAAACAATTGTTCAAGTCTACCTGGTATAATTAGAAATGCTGCGGGTGTTGAGGAAGTTGTAAGGGCAATGCTGAAGTGGCTGGGCAGAAGATAAATATAGTCACAAGGAATTGGTGGACTAGATAGGAAGGAAGGAAAGCGTCAAGGGATTTTACATCCTAGTGTCATTCAAGAGCATCGAGAAGGGTGGAAGGGATGGTCAAAGGGGAGAAGACCAAAGTCCAGACCTCAGAGGCAAAGAAGAGCTGAGCTATGAGTTCCAGGTATGGACCCGCAGGTGTGTTGCTGAACGAGAATGAAGGAAGGGATGTCTGAAGTCAAGAGAAGGTGAGTGCTATAGGCCGAATGTTTGTGTGCCCCCAAATTCAAGTTGAAATTCTAATACCCAATGTGGTGGTATCAGGAACTGGGGTCTTTGGGAGGTGATTAGGTCATAAGGGCAGAGCCTTATGTTTTGAATGAGATCAGTGCCCTTATAAAAGAGATGTGACAGGGATCCCTTCCGTTGCCCCATGAGAGGATGTAGCAACGGCTCCCACTATGAACCAGGAAGTGGGCTCTCATCAGGCCACAGCCATGCTGGCACTTGATCTTGGACTTCCCAGCTTCCAGAACTGTGAGAAATAAATTTCTGTCGCCACTCACCCTGTGGTATTTTGTGATAGCAGCCTGAATGGACTAAGATAGCAAGTCTGGGGATGTCATGGAGCATCAAGAAAGATCTGAAACTGCTGAGGCAGAGCTTCAGAGAGTCTGCACACGAATACATTGCTTCACGTGATTACTACCACATCACCTAGTGTTCAGGCACAGCTCAGATGGCCGCCAGTAGGATGGGATTCCCACATCGTGTGGGAGGTCAATGGGGTAAATTCCACAGCTCCTTCTTACTCCTAAAATTCTGTTATTTCCATCAGGAAAAAATATTAAAGTTAATTTGATCTTGCCCAAGGCATAAGTACTTATAATTAGGAGTCAAAATTATTCAGAGTGTATGGCAGTTAACTACAGATATGAATAAACCTTTAAAATGGTAGAATTTTAAAGACTCTAAAGTCTCATTTCTCCATTACACAGAAGAGAAAATTGAGGCCCAGAAAGAGCACATGATTTGCTTAAAGTCACAAGTTTGACGACTCCGGACTCTGAATTAATCTCTTTTTTACCACTATACCGTGCTGCTTTTAAGCCATTTAAATTTTGTGCTGATCTGTGAATTGGAGATAATAGATGCCATTAGCTAGCCAGATCTGTGTGAACAAAGAGAGCTGCAGATTTGAGACAACTGTACAGATAATTCTGTATCCTAAGATGCTAAAAATGTTTTAATGAAAATATCCAGATAATTTAAACCTATTTTAAAAAATAATTATCTTATTCTCCATTTCACTGTACCAAATGCTCAATAAATGGAGATATTGGTCTCATCTTGACAAGGTTCCCATAATAAATGATTCACTTGAGAAGCGTACAAAAAAAAAGGAGAAAAAGGGTGCAGCAGTTAAGTTCGCATGTTCCATTTCAGCAGCTTAGGGTTCGCTGGTTTGGATCCCGGGTGCAGACATGGCACCACTTGGCAAGCCATGCTGTGGTAGGCGTCTCACATGTAAAGTGGAGGAAGATGGGCACGGATGTTAGCTCAGGGCCAGTCTTCCTCAGCAAAAAGAGGAGGATTGGCTGCAGGTGTTAGCTCAGGGCTAATCTTCCTCTAAAAAAGAAAAAAGTGATCAAACTGAACATCACCAATAATGGAACCACCTTCTCATGCTCTGCACTGAGAGGAAAACATCTCAAGTAGTATTCTTGCCAAAAATGCTTAACCTGAATCCAACCATAAGGCAACAATCAGCTATGTATTGTGGGACATTTCACAAAGTGATGGCTCTGGATTCTTCAGAAATATCAATGTCATAAAAATTTTTTTAAAAAGTGGAGGGACCGTTTTAGATGAAAGAAGACTAAAGAGACATCACAACTAAATGCAATGCATAGTTCTTGATAAGATCCAGGTGAGAAAAAAAAGCCAAATTAGATTTGGGACAATTAGGGAAATTTGAATATAGACTCTATATTAGATAATTTCATTGTATCAACAAGCTCCTTGGGTATGACAATGATATTGTGGCTGTGTAGGAGAATGTCTTTATTCTTAGGAGATCTATGCCAAAGGATGAAGGGATGAAGTGATGATGTCTACATGGACTCTTCAGCCGTGAAAATGTGTGGTGTGCGTGTTCATGTTGGGGAGAGGTGGAGGGGAGGCAGGGAGAGAGCATATGTGGCAAAATGTTAATAACTGGTAATTCTAGGTGAGGGTATGATGAATTTTCGTTGTACTTGAAATTTTTCAAAACAAAAAGTTTAAGGGAAAAATGAAAAACTCTGTGAGTTGTTTTCCTTCATACAAAATACGCAATAGGAAATGAATAAAATGGGACCCTTTATACTTGTCCAGTAAACGATTACTTGCCCTGGGCAAGGATCTATTAATAAGGCTATTATGAAGCACTTTATAAGGATACCACTTGAATAAAATGCTAAATAAATGACAGATCTACTTGTATGTGTTTCCTAAGGGAGTCTCTGTCCCGTTTTTTAGGAGTTCAACTTTAGGAACCACACATTTCAGAAGTGATGCAGACGAGATAATCCAACCTCTAGAATTGCAGAACACCAAGGCTCCTCAGTCACAGCTAATCAGACAATGAATGTGGTCTTTTCTTTCCATTTTCAAAATCCCACCACATGCAGATAGATCTACATTTAGCATAAGGCACATATTTTGCCCCCTAAACTGTAGAGTTTTTCCTCTTCTAACTAGAGAAAGAGTAGTCAGAGTCATCCAGCAGCTAGCAAGCAATGCTGTTTGTGTGTTTCCTAAACAAAGGAAGGGTTTCTACTACACCTGGTGTGTAGCAGGGGTCGGTGGATGACTAGGGAGGTTTCTCAGAGAAAGTGATACTCGCTGAGCTGGTGGAAGGTGAGGTGGGTAAAAGGATTTTGCAAAATGTGGTGGCAGAATGAACAAAAGTAGCTGTAGGCTAATCAGTTTATCCAAAATATAAAAAAGATTTAATGTTCCCAGAATGTCTATGGGGGTTTTTTCTCTCCCCTACTCCATAATTCCTGTTGTTTTGCCTTTGTTCATTGACAACAATCTAATGACTGTTTCTCTCATGTATGAGTCAAAAATTTCTGTGCGGATAACTATTTCTCAGTTATTACTTGACAAGAATGATCATGATTGGCTTAGAACAGACAAATCAAGACTTATCCTTTGGAGCTGGGATGGAGACGGATGCCAGCTTTCCCTCAAGCACATATCTTTACAGAATCATGTGGATACCTCAGCAAAATCGAGATTCTTCTAGCAAAGAAGCAGGCAGGGAGAATGTTTGTCAGGTAGGTGGCCATCAGTGTCTACTACAAGGAGGGAATCAACTCAATAAATATTTTGGAAGACCAACAAGGTGCTGGGAGGTGAAGGTCAGAAGATAAAAATGATACCCATGACTTGCACCTCTGGGAAATTGTGGGACTACAAACTGAGAGAATATAGCAGAGGAAGCAGATCTGGGAGTAAGATGATAAGTTCTATTTTTATTAAGTTGAATTTGAGATGCCCTTGGAACATCAAGATGTAAATATACAGCAAATATTTGAAGTTCCAGGTAGAAGACTGGATTGGATATATATAGATCTGAGCGTCATCAGCCTTCGGTAAAAATGAAAACCACGGAGTAGTTAGATCATCCAAGGAGAGTATGTAGCATGAGAAAAGAAGTGGATCGAAGAGGAACTTATAAGAGGGATAGAGAAGGAGTGGAAGGAAGGTTTTAGGGGGAGTGGGAGAGAGTAGTTTCTCATCTTGGACCCTAGACAGTTTTGAGAAGTCAAGTGACAGATGTTGTCGAGTGCAAAGATGTCACTGGATTTGCCACTAAGAAATCACTGGTGACATGGAGGTAGTGGAATGAGAGTGCAGTAAACAGAGAAGGAAATGGCAGGTAAGGAAGTGGAGAGAATGATGTAAACTAATACTTTGAATACTTTGGGTGAAAAGGGAAAGATGGAGTATATCAGAGAAGTGGGGGAAATAGCACATTTCAGGTTAAGAGGAAAGAACCAGTAGGAAGAGAACAGTTGAAGATAAAGGAGAGAGGGGAATTATTTAGGGGATTAAGTCTGGAAGGCACCAATGAGGGTGAGATGGGGGCAGGGCTGAGCCTTGACCAAGGGGGTGGTATTCATTCTGTGGGCCAAGAACAAATGATATTATATAGAGAAAGATACAGATGAAGTAGGCATCAATGAAAGCGATTGTAATGCCCTCCATTTTATCAGTGACTAGGAAGCAAGGTATCTTAGGAAGGACTTTTCAATTGCAAGTGATGGAAACAAATCTCAAATAGCTTAAGCAAAAAAGGAAATACATTAGTTCGTATAACTTAAAAGGAGCATACTGTCATCAGTGCAGCTAGAACTAGATACTCAAAGTGATGGCATCAAAATCTGTCTTTTTCTAGGCTCTGTAGCCTTCTGTTGATTGTATTTCATTTCCAGGCAGATTATGTCCATGTGCCCACATCTCCATTCTTTTACACTACTTAGCAACAATGATGTCAAGAGGAGAAAGTGTTTCTTTTCCAGTCATACTTCCAAGGTCCTAGAAAGATTTTGATTGAGTCAAATGCCTGCCCCTGAACCAATCACTATGGCCAAGAGGATATGGTCATCCACCCAAACCACAGAAATGAAAATGGTCAGTAGGGGGTTCTATTACCAGAATAAAAAGGGAATGGATGCTGGGCAAGCAATGAGAGGTGCACTGCCAAGGTCATTTGCTGATCACAAGGGTATTGGGAGTTGAGCAGAAGATTTGTTAAGAACAGAGATTTGGAGTAGTCCTTTAAAAATACGTAGTAGCTTAGCTTTGCCAAGTAACAAGATGGACAGGCAGAAACATTAAGGATCCACCTGAGGCTGACAAAGTCAACACAGACAAGATTTCATCCAACAGTGCTTAGCTATTCAAGGGTAAATAAAAACAATAACACTATGTATGTGTTTCGTTGTTCTTAGAGAGTGCAAGTACTGACTCATTTAATCTTCATGACAACTCCATGAGAGTGATGTAAAGATCAAATTGTGCAAGAGCAGAGGAGGTTGATTATGGCGTTGAGATTCACTGATGGATGCACTGGAAGTAGAGGGCCATGAGAGGATCAAGACTTTGTGAAAGCTAAGGACAGAAGTGGGGCTGGAAGGAGGCTAGTGGACAGGAAGGGGAAAAAGTTGAGGCTCTAAGGGTCTCTGTGAGGTTGATTGGGGTTTAGAGTAAGAGAAAGACGGACTTGAAAGGACAGAAGGTTGTGGTCAGAGAGCAGGATACTGAGTTTGAGATTTTAGGTTGATCTCAGATTTGTTTCTGCCTGACTTTCATTCCTATCTCTAATATCCAAAAATACAGTCTTAAAAGTCATCCAGACCAGAGCCTGTGGTTGAGTCTCAGCTGTAGATGAGTAATTATGAGCAAGAAATTTTACTTTTCTGAGGCTCCTATTTCTTCAGCTATAAACTAGATATGATAAAATGCCTACCTCATAGGTTGTGTGAAAATCAAGTGAATTGATGAACGTAAAGCGTCTACATTATACTATATCTGGTATACAGTGGAGGCTCAATCTACTATACACATTAACTATCACTTTTACATTATCAACATCATTATCATTAGTTTATACGTAGTGAAGAAAAGCTTTAAAGAAACCATGAGGGAAACACACAGCGTCTTATCCATCGTGTATCCTTAATACTCAGCACAGAGTCTGGCACACAGGAGGGACTCAGTGAATGGACATGGAACCCAAGTTATCTCCTGCCATCCACTTCAGGGGCCAACCACTCTAGTGCCTTTGGGGAACTTTTTTTTTCTCATATCCACTTCTGAGCCAGTCTACACTGAAGCCTGCTTCTCTACCTGACTTCACTGAACAAGTATTTACTGAGACCACTTCGCATCCGGCACTATGTGAGGAACTGGGGATATAACAGCGCCCAAACAGACAAGGTCTTTGCTCTCATGGAGCTTACAGCCACGAGGGAAGCAGACATTAATGAGACGATCTTACAAATAAATGTAAAACTGTTAACTGTGATACGTGCTACTAAAGAGAAGCTATCAGGAGGACACGGACCTCATTGGGGAGGTTGGGGAAAGTTGTCCTGTGTAAATGACAACTGAACTGAGGATGGGAAAGAATTAACTTGACAAAAAGGGAGTGGAAGAGCTCCCTAGACAAAGGAAACAGCATCTGCAGTCTCTGCAAAAAGGAGCACATCAAGAACAAGACCTGTGTGGTTGCAGCAGAGAGAGAGTGTGTTATGCTGGGTAACACTGGAAAGGAAAGTGGTGGCCAGAGCATGCAGGGCCCGGAGTCCTCACCACTGGTCACCACATGGAACTACAGGACACCATTTTTCTTGAGAAAGTGCTGGTCTTAACCAACAATAAATGAGGAAAAGGACTTACTTCACTTTACTCTGTCCCTTAATTCCCCTTTCACCCCAGCCCAAGACTGCTGTGAAGAACAGAATTTTTATAGAAAGTTTAGGAGTAAGGGAGGGGGAAATACAGCATATTCCAGAATAGGGGACAACAGAAATCTGAATAATAGGCAATACCGGTTTTAAAATGTTCCAAGGCCATCTTTTACTCCAAATTCAGCCAAGGCCATTTATGCGGGGTTTCTACCCCTAGCAATGTAATTGCGGCCATTGTCCCTGCTGGTGTTTGTTTGTTCTCTCTAACTGATCCAAGGTCAGGTTCTCAAGCAGGACTTCCACCACTAGAGATGAGAGCAGAATTATGTACACGCAGGAAGGCAGGTTCATTTCTTTGAGTTCACTCTTTTAGCACAGTGAATGACCAAGAACTCCCAGGTCAGCCCACTGAAAACCAGTCAGACGAATTTGTACCATCAAGTTCCCTTTAGTAAAAAGACCCTAAACCACTTAAAACTTTTCATTCATTTAATAAGCATCTGTACATCACTTAAATGTGCCATAGACTGTGCTGGTGCCTGACATATACAAAGATGTGTAAATCATCATCTTGGGCCTGGATGTGCACCCAAGACACAGTATTTCAATGTAGTATCTTGTGATGGTGCTCTAACTGAGGTGTAACTGTGTCTTGTGGGAGCTCATCCCTGGGGAAGTAGGATGGAGGCACTTCACACAGCAGGTAACATTTGAGATGTGGCCTTGGAGAGAGAATTGGAGCGTTCCAGGAAGAGAGAGAAGGTATATTCCGGCACAGAGAACAACATGTGGGAAGGCATGTTGGAAAGTCTGTCCAGAGAGAGGAACCAGACGAAGTAGACAGACTTTATGGCCTTAATAAGGCAATGATGTAACCAGATCAATATTTTAAAATGAACCTCAAAGCTCTCGAGATGCCACATGGTATCATAGCTGCTTTAAGAAATGTTCCTTAGATGTTGTATACCCTAGTAAAGAAAAGTTTGGCCAGTTGTTTTAGGTGTTTAGAAATGGTTTTTAGATTCCATCCAGATTGGCATTAGATAAACCAGCAATACATTTCTAGCCTTGTGATTTGTTCATCTCCCATTTATTGTGGTCCCAAATCAGAGCACCAGATAGAGACCAGAAAATGACTTTCTTATATAAAATAAGGATGAAAGTAGGTGTGCAAGCCCAATAAAACGTAACCGTGTAGCTGATTCAGAAAATCCAGTCAAATACTGGTGATGTCTGTGTGCATTATCCACTATTTGGCTTATTCCATTACTTGGCAATAATAAGAGCAACCATTTACTGAGTGACCGTGATGTATCAGGAGCTTTACTTGTGTTAACATCTAACCCTCACACCTTCTTGTGGTAGGTTTTGTCCCTATGGAAGCCACAAGAAAACGAAATTTTATAGCGTTAAGTAGCTTGCCCAGAGCAGAGTGATTAGGAGCAGGGACTACAATGCCACAAGCTTGTGTTTGAAACCTGGCTCTGCCACTCATCGTGACCTTGGGAAAGCTGCTGGACCTCTCTATGGGCATGTTTCCCCATCTGTAAAATGGGTATACTGTCTCCCAGCTCTTAGAAAAGGGAGTAGCACAGTTTTTTGCTGTGATGATCAATAGGCCAGATTAAAACCTCTCAGCAACCCTCTGCTGCCCAGTATTTACCTGTATAAAATCTGCCCTTGGTGACGACAAGTAGGAAGGAAAATCTGCCACAAAATGATTGCAATGCTCCCAAAAATAACAGAGAAGTAACTTCAGGTGAAGTCCTTATTGACCTGCATGATTTGGGATAACAGAAGGACGACATGATTCTTGAGCTGTCTGGCTGCAGCTCTCAAAATTCGGCATGTATAAAAATCACTTGTGAAACGTTGAAACTTCAGTTTCCTAAACACACTCCTCCCTCCCACCTAAGATTCAGGAGGTCTGAGGTGACTGCTGAGTTTTACTGTCACGTCTTACCTTAAGGAGAGAAGAAAAAAAAACGTTTTCCTGTTTTCTGTTTTTTCTTTCTGTTAATTATGTGAGCCACCAGCTGAAATCCCCTCTATGAGCCTGAAGCCCACGTGGATTTCTGCAAATCCAAAGCTTCATTCTCTTTCTTGTTCTCTCAGCTCCAACACAATGTCTGGTTTCCCCAGAGTCCAGAATTCTTTAATAAAACTCAGAACTATTTTGCCTTCCTCTAGGAGAAGGGAAGTGGGACTGACTTACCAACTTTTAGCCCTTAAGAAAGAGCCGCAGCGGTTTAACATTTCAAAAATATGAGTATTCTACAGGAACAGGAGGGGGTTGACCACAGTCTTCAATTTTTCTTTTTCTTATAAACAAGGTAAGCACTAAATAGAGGAAATGAAATAAGAGGCTAAGAAAAGTTTGTTCTTTGCCTTACCCTCTCAAAGAAACTTCTTGAGATAAATCCAGAGGCAAGGAAATTCTAACATTTTACAGAAATTATAAAGCATCAGAACTCACTCTCAGAGGACAATCCAGAGCCCGGACAAAGCTGGCCTGGGAACCCTAAGTTGATGAAGGTTTCTCCCCAGCCTGTTATGTGCCAAACCTCTCCTCTGGGCGTTCTGGTGCTGGGTCACTGTGCGCTGCACACTCCCAGGACTCAGCCCCACCTCCACAGCCCCGCAGGCAGGAGGAAACCCAGAATCTGCTCTCCCCTATGTTGCTGCCGACAACTGGAAACTCTAGGCTGGGGAGACAGCCTCCTGGGCAGCCTGTCTTTGCTCCTTCCCAATCTGTTCAACTCGGTTTCCAGCCAGCAGGAGTGTTCTTTTGTGCCAGCTTTAAACCACTGAGCGCCCTGGGCCTGGGCCTGGCCTGCGGAGCTACGGCCAGTGCTTGGCCCGTGCTTGGCCCGCCGCCCAGGAGTTGTCCAGTGTCTGCACCAGGCATCTGTCCCTTCAGCTGTCTGTCCTCCAATCTTCTCCTTGGAACAGTGGGATGAGAAACATCCATCCTTGTCATCTTTCCAAGCCTCCCCAAAAGCTGCTTAGTGCCCTTGTTAAGGGAACGGGCCCAGTGTGTTTGCAAGCACTGGTTAATGAGAAGAGAAGGTGCTGGGGCTTTCAAAGGCGTTGAGGGATACCCTCGGAGCCTCTAGTGATCATAAAATATTTTAAAGGGCTTTTGGGCCCTGGGCTGTGGATTCTTTAGGAACCAGAAGCTGAATGCAGCCTCAGCTTACAGGCCTCTTCTAGAACTTCTCCATCCTTAAAATCCTTTGGCTAAATATAGCCTGTTGGAAGGAGGGGGGAAGAAACCTGGCTAATTTTAGCCTTAAAGAGCTTGTATGAGAGGCTGAACCTGTCAAACCATATCCCTAGGATGTTACACAGCCATCCAACAGCTGTCTTCTGGGGGCTCCAGACAGGCCCAATGGGGGCACTCTACAGGGGGCTGGCCTAGAGGGAAAGGAGAGTCAAGCGTGTGGGATGGAGAACAAACTACCAACTTGGAGAAAAGACTGACATGAACTGGAGCCAAGGCTGGAGGCTCCAGCTGCATCAGGATTCCCACACCAGGTTCCTGAGCACAGAGATTTATGCCATATTTAAATCTCCAAAGTCGAATGGGTTCAGAAAATTGTAGGAAAGTAAACATGCTATTTAACCGCTGGGTGGGTGGTCATCACATATGTTACATATCTGAAACTTTAAGTGAGAACAGCTTGAATCTTTCCATATCTAATTCCCAATAGTAGCTCCAAGCTGGGTTAGTATTGTTTATTAACAAAACCAAGCCTTGTTTCCCCTGAAAAAGGGAGTTAGCCCTTTGATATAAATCTATATATATAAAAAAAATAGTGCTTTGTTTCCAAAATCATAAGCAAGAGAACCATATTTTTTTCTAATTCAAGATTCTTTGTTTCCATATGTAAACAGAAAGAGATGTTCAGTCTGGTTTTTAGAAAGCAAGTTCACTTTACAGAACAGGCAGTTAAAAAATTTACATTTGTACCTTCATACGCAGCAAATTTGGAAAGAAAAGCACTGGTGAACAAACAACCATATTGATGCTAAATGTAATTGCACGATGACTCCAACTCCAGCCACCGTGGAAAGATACGCTAAACTTTAAACCCACAGTTCAGTTGATAGCTTCTTTTTCAAGTCTACTCATTATATAACAAGTTATAGAGTAAATGGTCATTCAGAGCATTATTTATCAAATTCCCACGTTCACAATAAGCTCAAGCTACTTTCCACATTCCACTTCTAAAAAGTCACTAAAAATTCTTCGGGTCACAGGAGCAAAATTAAACATCCTGCCACGGATAATGGTAAGTGAAATTGCAATCTGTAGTCCTGGGTGTAAAGACTAGCTTCACTCCAAAGCATTTCCAAATAAAATAACTTCAGATGATAAACTTTTCTTTAATATTCCTTATGGACAAAGAAATTCCATAACAACTTGAGGGAAAAAACCCTACATTTCTATGCAGTATTAAAATGTTAAAAACATTTTTTATCCATAAAACTACAATTACTATCAAGGGTTTACTAACCCATTTAGGATTTTAGAGTCTTCACTGTCTAATGTTAGCATACAGACTGCACTTTTTTGGGTAAACACATAAACTCATTATAATATCAACACAGAATCTTTTACAGCAGGAGCAGCACTCTTAAACATGCAAAAACATGTTACAGGTTAGAAAACAGCAGTAGATTTCAAGTGCAGTCAAAGTAATCTCAGATTAAACTGACATCAAGTTCTAATAAGCACATTCACCTACCAAATAGCACTAGAGTTTGGACTGGTTATTAAAAACAAAGAAGGAAAACAAGGAGGACACCAGAGTATAGTATAGTATGGTACGGTGTGTGAGTGTGCATGTTTTATACACACATATATACATTTTTTTAATAGACAGAAAATCCCAACCAGCCCTCTGGGAAGCAAGACCATCTCTCTCTTTCTCTCTCTCTTTCTCTCTCAGAACTGCTTTCATTTTGACCCAAATTTGCCAGCTTACTTGAAACGATTTTACCTTTCTCATTACAAATTCATTTGAAATAAAACTGTAGAATCTTGAAATTTAGAGTATCAAAAATTATTTCTCTTAAGGAAATGGATTCTGCTGTTATTTAATTTTATATACTATTTCTTTTCTTTTGTCATTCATTTGGTGTTAAATTTTGCAAATTTAGTCTAATGCCAACCAGGGATCTGCCTGGGAAACTTGCCTTAGCAGGCAGATGTCCAGATCAAAAAATAGCCTATCTTTACGGAAGAAATATACATAAACATTTACACATCACAAAATAAGGTTGAAATGGGTGGGACCACTTGATTGACACCCATTTGTCACTTTCATTGGAAAATTTCATGGGCAGCTTCCAATACGCTTAGACAAATTTAGATGAATGGAAGCGCTGACTAATGATGCCAGTATCTATATACCAAATATAAATGAAGGCCTGAAAGTCCTGAGTCATTCATGTGAGCCACTGAAATGACAGGGGAGGGGAACTTAGAGAATGATAACGAAATGTCTTGAGATGGCAAATTAATAAAAAGAAAGTGCATTCAGATATTTCAAAAAGATAAAACATGCCTAGTTTTGGGGAAGCGATCTAAGTCTTATGAATTGCAAAAATTGCATTATGTACAATCTTTTTAGCAATAAAATTATTTTAACCATCAATAACTAAGGGTTGTTATTTTAGGAGAATGAAGTCAATACATTTGTTTTCTTGAGGCAGGCAGGGGCAGTATTGTCCTATTCATGAACTTCATTAATATTCATTAATTTTTAAAGCAGTTTGGTTAGCTTTGGCCATTATCTATACAGATATTTTGCCTTTAAATAAAAATAATTATAAGAACTTCATTATTTAAAAATGTAATTAGCATGAAATTCAAAACGTACGTTTTCATTAGCAGACATTATTCATTGGAAGCTGTATATTTTTCAGAAGGATCCGTTTTAATTGAATTCCTGGGGCAAAATTCTAAAAATCATAGTGACTAAAATAACCCAAATGTATGCAAAAGTAAACTGAAAATACTTTTTAAAAATGTTTGAATTAATTTCCACTTTAAAGAATACCATAATTTGACCCAATTAGCTCTGCAAACGAATTCGGTTGTTTGACATTCTTTAGCATTTTCCAGTAGACAATTTTCACTCGTCCAGCACCTTAGATCGCCAAAGATCCCAGTGCTCAATTAGTGCTATTTACCTTAGGAAGTAACTAAATCCAGATGAGCAGAGCGCTCACATCACTGTAAAAAGAAATTGTTTCCTCATGCTTGCCGCTCCCATTCCGGAACTAGAAACTGAAAACTCTAACAATTACCCTTGTGCAGTTAGGAAATTGTGGAGAGAAATGCAAAATAGTTTTATTTGTAAATGAGCCCAACCACAGGAACCATACAATACCTTGTTTTGCAAAAGTCCTCCAGCCTTTGTAAATCAGGCTTTTACACTATGACAGATTGACAACCAAGGCAAATAATTCATGCACGTGGAGTTGGAAATGGACTCCTCCACATGTCCTTCCTGATTCATGTCCATACTCAGGTGCAACAATGTCGAGTAGTACTTGGTGGATTATGAGAAAATAAATAAATAAAAATTAAAATACCACCCAAAGAAAAGGAGCCTGAATAATTCAGGGGAATTTTTGAGGCACGGCCAACAGGAAAAATCACTGTCGTGAATACCTAAACTTTCAAGAAAACACATTTCTTTGTGTGGGGTTTTTTTAAGGACTGCCTGTTCTATAGCTGTATTGAATCAGTTTGATTTGTGTTTGTCAAAAGTCTCTTCCAGTCTCCAAGAAACACTCCAGTTGCGTTTTCTTTAGATTTTGATTTTGACTTTGGCTTTTGTTTTGTGTTTAAGGTAAACTAGCCCCTTGGGACTAGGACAATTTTCCTGTTCAGGGCAGTTTGAAAAACAGGGAAAAGCATCTTGCTTCTTGTTATCAAAGATACACGACAGAAGACATAATTTTTCTGAAAACATGGTTAATCACAGCCGTCCAACAAGAGTAAATGGCGTACCCGGCTCCCTAAAGGGCTTAAAGCTCCTCCCCGCTCCCCAGTATCAGTGGGATAGAGGGGAATACTCTTCAGAGACATTTATTCATTCGGACTTACTTTTGAGGAGTAGAGAACAATTTTGCTGCACCCACAAGTGGACAGATTTCCAATTCAAGGGTGCAGGCTTTGGGGTGCCCCCTTGAGGGACGCTGCACCCTCTCAGTCGCCCATACCTGACTTGACCTTACACGGGGAATACCGCCACCCTCTCTCATCTCCCGGGGCAGAATGCTGTATGTGGCCTTCCAAACCTTACAGAAAGTTACTATCAGTGTCTGGGGTTTCAGCTCCTCCACGAAAACCTGTGGCCCCCAAGTGGCGCTACTTCATGAGTGCCTCCGGGCACAACTCTGGAAGTCAGGCCTTGTCCTCTCCAGCAGTCACGGCAGGATTGAACTTGTCCAGATGCAAGTGCGGAATGGAAAGGGTTAATCAGACTCCCCCCGATGCTGGGAGAGTAGGGGGGCCGCCAGGAGCTTCTCAGCGGGGTAGCAACTGCAAACCACAAACACCCAAACTGGGCTGCAGCAACTTGAGCTAAACCCGGAGACCTGGCTTAGGGAAACGAGTCTGTTAAGTTTAGACCGGATGGTTTAATCAAGGTATCAGGACAGACCTAAAAGGTGGTATATCCCGGCCTTCAAATCGCAAGGATTTTTTTTATGTTGCAGTTGAAGCCTCAAAATACATTTTATGACCCTAATGCCCTTTATTGCGAAAGATCCGAGAGGCGCCAGTAGCAATGCCCTACAGGAGTGGAGAAGGCGCAGGGGGCGTGTAGAAAGCCCCCCGCCGGCTCTGCTTCCACCGCTTCCAGGTAACCTTTGTTGCGGGTCTGGGGGCGCAGAGCAACAACCTTCCCCCTATCCGTGCAGCCTCCAAACCCGCGCAGCCACCAGGCTGAGGACCCAGTCGCCGGACCCCAGCCCCAGCCGTCCGCCCGGCGCTCCGCAGCTTGGTCCCCACGCCCCACCCCGGGGCGTCCTTTATTTCCCCCAGAAACCCAAAGGCGCTCTCTGCGCCCACCAGCAAATTCCTAACAGCCCCAGCCTTCCAGGAAAGCAAAAAAAAAAAAAAAAAAAAAAAAAAGACCATGACATCACGGGCAGGTTTATTTGGGTTTGTTTGTTTGCTTGTTGGCTCGATTAAATACTCGTGGAAGGTGAACGTACCCCACACAGGAGAAGTTTGATGTTGACAAACTTCTGGTGGCAGCGAGACTGTGTCAGCACAACTTCCGGGATAATGAGAGCTGCTTTGCAGGGAGCGCGGCAGCGGCGGCGGGAGGCGGCCGCAGGACGGAACAGCAAATGCTATTCAGCCCGAGCAGTTTCAAGCCGCCCGAGCTGGGGAATTACTGTAGTCGAGCTACGGCTCTTACCACCGGCGCTGGATCTGGGCGCGCGTGCGGGGGGGGAGCTGCAGGCACAGGGCGCCGGGAGGGGAGCTTTCAAGTTACTTTGCTCCATCCCTGCACCCGGCAGAGGCTTGCAGGCTGCGTGGTAACTGCAAACATCTTGTTCCCTGCTTCTTTGGGCGGCCGCCCTGGAACCAACCAACTTTTCTCTCCCCAAAAACTCCCTCTTTGTTTCAAATAGGACTCTCCAAAATTTATTCTTGGGAAGACTGACAGCCGGGGTCAAGAAACAGCTGTTGAAGTTAATGTTTCTTCCTCCCACTTCGTCTGATGGTTGTGCCCTGCCAAGACAAAGTGAGAGGCACAGCCTGGTGGCTTCCTTAAACAGACATGCATTTAGCCCCAAAAAAAGGGGGGTTGGGGAGGGATATTTTCCTGCTTAACATACAATCTGATCAGAAATGCAACAGCATGTGCCTTTCAACTTGTGCTGATTACTTGCTGAAAAGATGCTGCAGCTTTTAGTTTTGAACACTTTGAGCATGGGGGCAGGGATGTTGGGAGAGGTGGTCGACACTTGCCATGTTTTGGCAAAGGGGCAAAAATTTTAAACCTCCCTCTCTCTGACCCACCTCTCACCCTCTAAGAATGGGAGAATGGGCCGGAGGAGGGAGAAAAGAGTTGCATTCCTCTGCAAGGTTTAATGCACGTTTCGAAATTCAAATCATTATGCAGAACAAGGGCTTGCCTAGAGCTAGGCAAATTGTTTTTATTTGGAAACCTAGGCCAGACTTGGACCTTGCTGCCAGCTCTTGGTGGCTCTTGGTGGCTTTCTCCAGATTAGACTTGTCTCCTCTCCCTTCCCCAGCCCACCTCCTTCGTCTTTGCCCAGAGGGTACACCCCCCCCCCCCCGGAAAGCTACCCTGTTCTTTCCGCTGCTTTCTCCAGGTGAAGGTTGTACAGTCCTGCTTCTGTCCGCTCTGCTTTTTCGAGTGCCCTGTCCGCTGCTGAGGGGCCCCTTGGGCTTGTCCTCCTGCAGCTCCATTCCCTGACTGAGCCCTCCCCAGGTGTGCAGCCTCTGTAGTGGGAGTGGGCTGGTGGGAACTCTGTTCCTTCCACATCTGAGAGTTTTAGCCACTCTTCCAAAGGACCCATTCTCCTTTGGACCCATTCTCCTTTGGGAGTGCTCCACTCGCTCGGCCTCTCTGAGACACAATCCGATGAAGACGTAAAAGGCCCTCGTGCCCCACCGCCAGGTTATCCTGTCATCACATCGCAATGCAGTGCCATCACAAAGTGATATTGCATCAGGCCCAGGGATATTTTAGGAAGATCTCAAGCTGGGTCCAACCAGCCTTCCGTGCAGGCATCAGGGCCATACTGCCAAAATCAGGGCTGCAGCGCTGCCGGACAGGTGGTAGTGATGCCCTCTCTATTCTCAGCTCCATTACCCCCTTGCTCCCTCCACCTCCCAAACCAGTCAGATCCACTCGGTGTCTTCCTCACCCCTCTCTTTGCCCAGCTCCCAGATGCCACCACCTTTGTTTTTCCTTGTGTCTCTTTGCGGTGTTCCGGTCCATCTTCTGATGTATTTCCTGTTTTTCTGCCTATCGTGGTCACTCGCTGAGATCTTAATTAGTATTTGTTCTTATTAACTATAAATCCACTGAATCACACTTGGACTTGCACTGGCTGCCACACACACAGAGCCTCCACCTTGGGGGTCTGCAGGCCTCCCGGGCTTGTTAGACTCGGGTGAACTTTTCTCTCAGACTTCGGCTCGCCCAGCTGGGCTGGCACCATGGCGGTGGCAGGAATCAGTGCACCACCCTCAGCAAATGCGCCCTTCTCTGAGTCCTGCTAATGCAATCTAGCAGCCAATTGACTTAAATTCCTTCCGCTTTATTGTTCTCCGTCCTTAGAGAGGCCAGTGCTCAGCATCTAGCAGGGCTGCGAGGCAGGCCTCCGCCGATCCTGGAGTTGTAATTCTCCACTGCTGGCTCCTGCAGTTTTATTACGGCCTTCTTTTTTCTGAGATTGACAGACATAAACCTCCAGTGTGGAGCCTGCGACAGCACCCTTAAAGGCTTCTCTGTGTGGACACGTAACCTTAGGGCAAAGTGGGCGCAGCTCCAGGAAAGGCACAGCAGCCTGCTACAGGGAAGGACTGTGCTGGGGCAGACCTCGGGGTTTCTTCTTCTGGCTGGCTCCCTGGGAAGCCTCCCAGGGACAATGCTTTCTTCCTCTAAGTAGAATTTTTTGTGGGGGGCCTTCGGGAGATTGGGAATACTGCGAGAGGAGACCTGTGGTGGCTGTCCAGGGAACTCCACATGCAACCAGAGGAACAAGATGTCCTTCCTTGAGTGAGTGAGTCCCTAAATCCCACCACTTCTGAAGCCCCCTAGCACAGTCCAGGTCAGGGAGTCCGCGGTGGGGTGGGAGTCAGCGCCATTTGCTCCTCTTGGAGCTAATGCTGCCACACCCGAATGGAATGCCTTTGAATCACTTAGAGGATCTGATCTATTTATGCAGGTGTTGGTTCAGACAAATTACTCCAAAAAGCAAGAATGAAAAGATACAGAATCTTAATTTATCATGCAGGATTAAAGTCAGATTTAAATCAGGTAGAATTATTAAGGGATTTAGAGCCACTGTGTTTTTCCAACAAGAAAAAGGACTAAAGAATCCTCTTGGTTGAGGTATACTGAGGTCAGGAATGTCGCATCTTCTGTTCAGAGTTGGGTTTTTTCCTCTGCCTTTTAAATGTTCACTTATGTTTTCAGCCAGATAGAACAGTAGTAGGAAATTCGATTATCAGGTGTATATGACCAGGCGTTAACTGTTCCGTATAGACAAGTGCAAAAATGAAGAGATGAAGGTGTGCGCTTGTCGTTACAGAGGGCTCCCTGTAGGAACTGGGCCTGGGCCTGGATGAAGGGACAGACAGATAGCTAGCTAGAGAAGATGACTTTGGAATCAGGGAAGGTAAGAAGGACATGAGTACTGTTCCTATGGAATCTAGTTGAGATGTGGCCATTCAGTTCTGTAGCCCCAGGAGCTGGAGCTATTAGCATAGAGAGGTTAACACAATCCTTTTACTCAATGTTTTTGAAAAATACATTCTCGCAGAGGCAAGAACATGGACAGTGAAGGAAATGGAAACAAGAAGATATCTTTAGATAGTATTTGAGATTATAGAATATGGACAGAAATGAAAATATACATGCAATTATTTTCCCTCTCCCCT
The DNA here is from genome assembly GCF_021613505.1 of Equus quagga. NCBI lineage: Eukaryota > Metazoa > Chordata > Mammalia > Perissodactyla > Equidae > Equus > Equus quagga. Next base: position 125,971,560 of record NC_060273.1, read on the forward strand.
TTTCCTCCTAAACCTAGGCAGGAGTTTAATTTAGGATTAAAAGGCTCCCCCTTGTTTCTCCTCTAGCTTCTCCTCCAGTTATCCCATCCACAGTCCAGTTCTGGTTTTGGACAGAACTGCAATTGTCCTTTGTAGGGCATTGCATGGACTCCTGTGCTGGTTTTCTAATGTGAGAAAATGTCGTCTGAGGAGGCTAGGGCCACCAAACTAGTTTCATTATGACCCAAGGTACACTTAAACCCAGCCCTTCGGTGGTGGGTAGGTAACTGTCCCAGCATACTCTGCCTCTACAGCGCCCACTAAAACGTTTACATTTTATAGTATGGTCCCAGGCCGTAAGTTAGGATTTTATGTTGGCAAATAGAGAAAGAATTCTCTAGTGCTATCTACGCCAACAAAGTTTTAACTTCTGCTACGGACCTGCTGGTGATTTGCAAAATAAGTTCGTCATTTGAGAAAGATCTTCCCATTTCAGTTCAGAGGAGTTGGCGGGGAAGTGAAGAACAAATGAAAAACCCGTGGTCACAAAATTCAACTTATTAGCCAAACAGGTTTTAACTTATACCTTCCTCTTAAAAGTGAATTTAATGTTTGCCAAAAGTACAAAATCAACAACTCTAAAGACAGTACGGTTTATACCTTAGTTCTGAACCTACACAAAGGTGGAGAGTCTTCATAGCTACGCTCAATCTCCTTGCCTTGGAACTCTCATTCACATGACCGGAGTTAGTTATCCCAGATCAAAAACAATATCGTTAGTCCCAGTTACTTTTAGGTGAACCAAACTGACTGGATCCTTACCTCAAAAGGCCAAATTAAATCAACATTTTAATGATGTGTTTCTGGCATTGCTCATGCTTCATAAAGAGTAACTCACTTTATCTCACGCAAAGCAACAAGGCAAAACAAGTGATTCCAAAAACTGGATGTTTTCCAGGTCTGGAAATTGTTCCCTTGAGTTCTCCTAAGGCAGCAAAGATTCTTCAGAATCTACAAACCCAACTATATGATGCTACCACCTTTCCAAGAGAACCGTTAAGAATTACACCTAGAACCAGTTATGAGAATAATTTTTTGCAACATCCTCATGAAGGCCAAATGAAAATCAGAGGCCATCTCTCAAATGGCAATGAGCCAAATGTCTAAGACTTCTGGAGATGCTTGCCATCTTGCCATGTGTCATCACAATCAAATCCTGGACACGGTATTCTCGTCTGAGATTCACTGACTACCAGTAAGGAGCATGTGCAGAATAATAAGCGATTCAACTTTTAATGCTCCAGTTAGAACCTAACATGCCTAATAACATTCCCGGGAAGAGGGTATGGAGAATGCGTATCAAAGATGGCATCAGCTCTTCACATGTCCACAGCCTGATGGTATCTGGCTAGGGAGCCACCTTAATTCTGTGGTTTGTAGAACCCTGGGATTATTGTGATTATATATGGAACTCTCAGCTGAAAACATTCTCAGCTGCAGAATGGTGAACAGCAAGGTCAACTACAGAGGAGTTTTTAAAAGCAAAATTTAGGGGAAAGGCACCACTTCACTGACCCAAGAGAGCTTTTGTTACCAAACAGTAATCTCAGACCCTTGCAGTAACACAGTGCATTTGGTTTCCAAAGATGCTTGCCCCCAAAAGATCATAGTCATATAATATTTTCTTTCTTGTTTTTCTGACCAACAGGTGAAACCAGAAGGTGTTTTCCCGTCTCTGTTGGAAGAAGTCATGTGCTGGTCTGGAGAGAAGTGCGTATATCCACCGGGAGTCTTCAAATTTATAAGTATATCCAGAGGCCTTCAATGTCAGGCATCTAATTATAACCTAAACATAATCTAAATATAAATATCATCATGCAATTATCTAAATATAATCATGCAAATTAATAAATGCCACCACTTTTCAGCACTACCCTAGCAATTGACTTTCTTTTCAGGGCCATTTTTCAAAAAGGAACAAGTTATTATCTTTTAGCAGTTTTTATTGCAGTTGTGACAATTAGAGAGAACCATAAGATCTTGCTTAAGATGTGAATACGAGGTGGCTGGCTGGGCCCACTCAGTAATCAAATGATTGTTCTCAGACAATAGTGTTTGGGCTTCTGATGCTTGCCTCAGCAAAACTGCAAATTATTATTTTTCATAGACCTTTGAGGTTGTCCATAAGTCATTGCAATGTTCAATGCCAAGTGCTCACATTCTCCGAGATAAAGAGGGCAAAGAAGGAGAGAAAGAATGTGGAGCTCATTATCCACACATTATTTTCCTATTGTTTGGGATGTTGAGAATACTTTTTAGAAATTTATCAAGGCAATGACTCCCAGACATTTTCCATTAAAAAAGGGGGTATTTTTGCATTTCATGTACTATCCCAAGAGTGGATGTAAGAAGCAGTTTGTTTTCACTCTGCAGCAAGGGAAGTGACCTAAAATAATTTGTCTTGTATTTCATAATGACCACAATAGTGAACTAAAACCATTTTTTTCTTATATTTGTTTCTTCTATGACACTATTTTGCAAGCTAATACATATAAACTTTGTCTAAAAGATCATATGATTTTTTCTTTTAAAAAATGTACCCTTTTTAAAAGTTTCTAACTCTTCTGGAATGGGTCATAAATCCAAGCTAAACTGTAACGATAGTTCAGTAATACCTTCCTTGTATTTCAGAAAGTTCTAAAGAACAGGTTGGTACAATTAAGTGGTAAATCTTATGGCACACTGCATTATCACTATAGGTTATGCTATATGGTACATAGAAAGCACTTTTATCCTAGACGTTGAATATGCCACACAAAGTGAGTCCGTAATTGAACTATCTCAACAGCAACTTTTTAAAAAGTGATTTTTGTTGCAGCTGAATTCAGAACCCAAAGCACCTCTGATTATCCACTGCTTAGGCAGAACACAGGCAGAAGATAAAGTGTTCCTGTTAATGTGCTTCCGCTCTCCCCTAAAGGAGTGATTTCCAGGAGTGGAGAGGAAGACCATGTCTACAGAAATCTTGGCAACCTCTTATCCAGGAAGACTATGGAGATTTCATGATCTTGCTGTTGTTTGCAACAAGGTATTACCTTTGTCCAAACTCCCTCCACACAGCCGGTTTCCTCATTTCTCCTGGGGTAAACATCACTGTAAATAGACACATTGATTAGCGCCCTGCCGAACATCTCTGCCTTCCACACGCTCCAGGTTTCGATTAGCCTGTAATCTACAACGAGGAAGGAGTGCGTCGTAAAAATTAGGAGTCACAAGTGCTGGGTTCCAATCCTGGTTCTGTCCTTAGCAGCAGTGTAACCTTGAGTCCGTCTCGGGTTCCTCATTCATCAAAGGAGGCAGAAAATTAAAAAATACATACCTCACTGTCACCATCTCGCTTCATTGTATCCCCATCCCAAGCCTGGTGAGGCTCTCATAAGATCTGGGTGGAGCTCTAACTGGCCTTTGGACCAGTCTGTGAATTTCCCCTCCCATGGAGGATAAAGGGTTGCACTTTTCTCTGAAGGTTAATATCTTATGTTTAGTACTGACTCCCCTCTAATGCTTGAGCCATAGGATCCTAAGTGGGAGCAAGGACACTGAGAAATCAGCTAGTCAACCTCTCTACCTTCACACAGCTGTCCCATCTTGCTCAGAGCTCTGTCACTGACGACCAGGTGTTGTTGCCTACCTCCTTCACTGAGAGCTTAGCATCTTCTCAGCTAGACTTAGCGTTTTGAAGAAAAGTTCTGGCATCTTATAGATCCTTGTATTCCTCTGAGCCCTCAGTGCAACCCAGTACCTTGAAAATAACAGATTCTCAGCAAATGTTTGTGGCTTGATTATTTTGAGAAAGAGCTCTGGGGTGTTTATAACAAAACAGGTTCATATTGAAGAATCCTATTATCCCTTCAAAATGGGCCTATAAAAGTTCTTTCTAGGAGTACCCTATCTGTACACTAATGTAATGACAGCCTGTTTTTCTTTTCTTTTTTTTTTTTTTACTCTGGCCCTATCTCAGCTATACTAGTTAAAAACATTTTTAATTGGCTTTTATCATATTTGAAAATGTAATAAATACTCATTAAAAATGAGTTAATTAATACTACTGAGATGGGCTGTCCCCATTCTCCACACACCTGTCAGAAATGACTGCTAATAGTTTGGAATAGACTCCTCCAGATTGTTTTACTTATTTATAGTTTTGATGCATATACTAACATTTGTTATTATTTCATAGAAACATGGTTATACTATTCATAGTCTTTTGGAACTTGCTTTTATCATTTAACAATGCCTTGTGAACTTTTCTCCATGTCAACACACACCTCACTCCTTCTTAGTGCTGCATGGTACAGAAGTTTCTTGTTAACCAACCATTCCTTATCATTATTTGAATCCCCATAGTTGCTAAGTTGTGTAGGGAAGCAGAAATTGGTCATAATAGGAAAATAACCACTAATGAACTGGCCACTTACTAAATTAGTGCCCACTCAAATTGCCCTCCCAACTTAATACCAGCATCTGTCCTCACTCAGCCAGTCAATTTTGCTGATTGCAGATGTTATAAACATCCTGCAATACAATGTAAATAAAATGCATTTCAGTTGCCACGTAAAGTTGCTAGTCTTGCAAAAGATGCAGGATTTTATGAAGTCAATGAAAGTGATTTTGGAGAACTGTTCCATAGGCAAATGAGTATCTGGCAATGTTAGACCGGTTAACAATTAAAGATGAGAAAAACAACCAGGATGATAGCAGGATAAGTTCTTCAAAAGGAGAATTATTTGAATATCAAAGGATTAAGAGAGGCTCTCAGGAAAATTGATGAAGCCATCGCATCTTTTTTTAAATGACCTTTGTATGATTCTGCTATAAAAGTCATTGTGAAGTGTAGGGTGTCAAAATTTACTACCAAATAATTTTGTTAGAAAAATTATCCCCCTCACCAAATCAACATGTGATTCATCCTTTGTTTATTCTAAAAACTAGAGCATTGTTGTAATTAGATTTGATATATGTATATCTTCAAAGATAAATCATAGTTACAGATAAGATAATCTTTACTTTTATTTTTTCAAAACAAAGTCTCAATCGAACCTTTTTTCATTCTTTATTTTACAATACTAGACCCTATTTATTACTTTTGAAGCTTTCAACAGTCATATTACGGCAAACAGAAGCAACAGACGCTGAAAATAAGGTTCCTAATAGACTAATCAGATTGCCTCATTCTCTTTCCGTGAGGCATTTAGAGGCAGGACTGGCCACTTTGCAAGGAGTAAAGCCCCAGGGTGGCTGGGTAATTCAGGGGAGGGAAGAGGCCGTAAGAAAGGAGATAGGCAGTGGACTTCCTCTGGCACTAATCCGGCACATAGATGTTTGGGCCTAATGTAATTTGAAAAAATAAAAAAGATGTAACCTTATTTGTGTCCAAGCTGGTAAAGCAAGTTATACCAGTTAAACGTGGGTCTATCAGCATTTATTTTTAGCAGTTACCTACTGACTGATATTTGGATTGTTTCCAGTTTTTTGCGACTACAAGCCATGTGGCAATGAACAACAGTGTACAAATATAGCTTGGTGCACTTGTACAAGCATCTCTGTAAGAAAAATTCCTAGAAGTGAAATTCCTGGGGTTGGACAAAGGTATATTAAAAATGTTAACAGGCATTAGCAAGTTATCCTACTATTTAATGCCACCTACAGCATCTGAGACGCCTGTTTCTCCACACCCTTCACTTTTTGCCAAGCTGATTGCAAAAATATGCTATATACATTGCTGTTTTCATTTTCAATAATATAAATTCTTGATCTGCAAGATAAACTTTGCTCACTGCCTGCTTAGAATCTTTAGGAAGAGCCTCATTATAGACTGGAAAATCTGCATGATAAATGCAGGGGCGATCATGTCATTCCTAGCAATGGGTAGGAGCTGAAAAATTGAGCTCAACATGCATTCTTCTGTGTAAAAAACCCTCTGAAACTATTGTAGTCATTACTTGAACAAGGTAAAGGGTTTATAGTCAGTAGTGGAAGATGGAGATTATTTTTGCAAATTCCTGATTTCAGGACTACAAGATGCTTTACAGATTTCAAAATATGTGAATAGATAAGATCAGTAGATCCTGAAACTGGATGCGAGTGTCATCCAAGCCCACATTCTTTCCATCAGGATTTTGGTCACAGAAACTGTCGGCATTCTTACTGAAAAATTCTTTACCTATATGGAAGATCTAAAAAAGAAACAAAAAATATCCCCTAGAGTATGCATTTGTCACAACCCATCAAATGGTAGATTAAGATGTGTGCATTTCACTGTGTGTAAATTTTACATAAAAAATAAACCATAGAGTCCTCAAAAATTAAACTCAGAATTACCATATGATCTAGCAATTCCACTTCTGGGAATACACCCAAAGAAGTGAAAGCAGGGACTTAAACAGATATTTGTACACTCCTGTTTTACAGCAGCATTATTCACAATAGGTAAAAGGGGGAAGCAACCCAAATGTCCATCAGTGGACGCATGGATAAACAAAATGTGCTACGTGGGTAAAATGAACTATTATTCAGCCTGAAAAAGAAAGGAAATTCTGATACATGCTACAGTGTGGATGAACCTTGAAGATATGATGCTCACTGAAATAAGCCAGTCACAAAAGGACAAATATTGTAGGATTCCACTTATATGGGTACCTCGAGTAGTCAGATTCACAGAGACAGAAAGTAGAATGGTGGTTGCCAGTAGAATGGTGGGGGCTGAAGGGAGGGGAGAGTGGGGATTTAGTGTCTAACGAGTGGAGTTTCAGTTGGGGAAAATGAAAAGTTCTGTAGATGGATGGTGATGATGATTACAATATGAATGTACTTAATGCCAAGAACTGTATATGTACAAAGGGGTCAAATGATAACTTTTATATTATGCATATTTTACCACACTAAACATACTTTTTAAAAACCCATAAAAGATACTGAACTAATGATATGCATGCTGAAGTGTTTGAGTGTGAAATGTACTGATGTCTACAACTTTATTTGAAATGTATCAAAAAATGAAGATGAGTCGATAGACTGATAGAGGAATGAATGGATATGTGATAAAGTAAATATAACAAATGTAAATTGTAATCTACATGGTAAACATATGTATGTTCACTGTGCCATTCTTCTAACTTTTCTGTGTGTTTGAAAGTTTTCTTAATAAAATGTTGAGAGGAAATGACCTAGGCTAAAAAAATAACCAGCAAATGAAAGCCTCTTTTTACCATAAATTCATATTTTGCTTTTGTTCATTATGGGGAACAATTTTGCATGGAGAGATCTTCATGCAGAGTTAAGGAAATAGGACTGATGTTTTGTTTGCTTTTAATAACGGTCAGACAGGAATATTTATTAGACGAGAATTGGACAGGTATTGATTCACAAGTGACTCTATGATATTAAAAATGAACTCAATACCACCAAAGTTGATGAGTATCTCTCCATATATACAAAGGCAAGGGTCATAGTTCAGCTTTTTCTTCCATATGTAGGATTTCAGCGTGTGTAGAGGGAAAGAATCCCAGCCTACTCAAACGGAAAAGATGACACAAATAGATTGGCTGTGATGACATGCAACTTTGGAGTGTTGCGAGACCGGAGGTCCTCCTGATAAATATTAGCTCATGGTAGAAGTGTAGTAGATTATAAATAGCAGCGCTTCATTTCCTCATAGAAACATTTTAGAGAGCTGCACATTCCTTTTCTTCGGTTCATTAAAAAGTAAACAGAGAGAGACGACCTCCATTTCTGGGATCTCTGCATTGCAGGCGTGCTTAGGCAGATTTGATAATTATAGAAGCATGTGATCATCCTATCTCAATAGCACTGTTCTTGCATTGGAGTAAACACCCACAGTTTCAGAGGCGCAGACTCAATGTCTACAGGGGCAGGGAAGGAACCTGAGGAACGCAGGCCTGTACAGGTGGGAACTGCAGCTTCTTGGAGACCCTTATCCTGACCAAACGGGGAATCCGTGACTCAGTCCTAGCCAAGTGGCCCAAGACAGCCAGATATGTCAGTTTTTTAAGAGCAGTCTGAAATTGTAATTTTATGTGAAATCTTCCAAGTTTAAATGTGGGCAACAAATTCAAGTGTTTTTCAAAAACATTGTGTGGGTCAAACAAAACCTCTTTCCTGACATTCAGGGGTCTGTAGGCTCCTGGAGTGTGACCACTAACGTCTGTGTACAGGATGGGCGAGGCCAACTCTCTCTGGTGCTAACATCCAGTAGAATTCAGATTAGCATTGTTTTAACTCTTTGGGGTTATATGCCCATCACCACTGTCCCCAGCTTCTCCCTTGTAACTGCGGATTATGAGTTGCTCAGGTCTTTACCACTTTAAATAGAGAATAAATATTTGACCACTGCAACGTTTGCAATATTCACGCAGTGAATGTGTCTTGAAAGTCTGCTTTGTGTAATGAACATTTTCCGTCCCCCCAAAAACAGGTGAATCGACAAAAACATAGAATTCATGGACCCCTCAATTTATTCACACGTAATCATCCCAAAATGTGGGTGTTTGGAACTGGGAACATATTTTTCCAGAGGATGGTAACTATCGTTTAATGAGTACTGCCTCTGGACTGTTTGCTGGCTGAGGCCCCTTAGATATTTAGCTTCTTTCATTCTCATATCATTGTCCCAACTTTATAGATGAGGAAACAGGCTCGGAACAGTTGCAGGACTCGAGGAGCTAAGTGTCAGAGCCAGGAATCAAACAGCTGTGAGGGTCAGGCTCCAGGCCTGTTGTCCTCTCATTCTTCCTCACCACGGTGCCCACAGTTCAGCATTCCACCTGGCGCTAAGGCCGTCAGGACAGGCTACAAAATACTATTGTACCCACAACGTACTTGTAGGACTGTATTCCTAATACTCTAGTTCCAACAGAACCCAACATCAGGTATGATTGTTTCTTTTTTCACTTCCCTCGCTTTTATGTAGGAAAAATATGTTTAACTACCCAGGTGATGCATAGATACATTCTCAGTGTGAAATATCCAAACAACACGGTAGTCTACAGAGCAGGAAGGAAAATTCCCGTTGGCTTCCTCCCTGACCCCTGATCCCACTCCCTTTCCTAGCTCTGGCTCTACCACTATTAACAGTGTGGCTTGTTTCTTCCAGACTTTTCCTATGTATTTACATATGTATATGTACATATACAACTATGCATGGAGCTATGTTTCTACGGTAAATCCATTCAGAATTCCACCTTGGGACATCAGAACACTTTTCTATTGCAGCCCTGGCAGATTCCCAGCTCCAAGTCAATGTGGGGGGGCCCTGGGGGTGGGGTAGGGGTGAAGATGGCTGTATTAGTTATTTATTGCTACATAACAAACTACTCCACAATTAATCAGCGTAAAACAATGAACATTTATTATCTCACAGTTTCTGAGGGAAGCAGTTTAGGAGGATGGCTCCGGCTCAGGGTTTCTCGTGAGGAGGCGTCAAGATGTCAACTGGGGCTGTAATCATTTTGAGGATTGACTGGGGCTGGAAGATTCACTCCCGATTTGGCTCACTCAGTGGTTATTTGCCGGAGGGCCCCAGTGCTTTGTTGATGGATGGCAGGACTCCACAGTTCCTTGCCATGAGGTCCTCTCTGTAGGACTGTTTGAGTGATCTTATGACATAGCAGCCAGCTTCCCCCAGAGCGAGCAATCCACAGTTCACGAGGGAGGACAAGGAGGAAGTGCAATGTCTTTTATGACCTGGTCTTGGAAGTCACAAACCATCACTTCCGCCGAATTCTCTCATTAGAAGGGAGCCACTCCGTTCAGCCCACACTCGAGGGCAGGGGAGTCAGCCTCCACCTTTGAAGAGAGGAGACAAAGAATTTGAGGACGTATTTGAAGACCACCACAAGGGCCATTTTGTATGGGAAGAAAAAAGGAGCATGGAAAAGTGCAAGACCAGGGCAGAGTAGTCTGAGTAATAGGGAGGAGAGGAGAGTTGCGGAGATAATGAGGTAACAGGATCGTGAGAGGCAGAAGAGCGTGGCTGGCAACCCTGGCTGCGCATTAGAATCACCTGGGGAAATTTAAAAAGTACTGCTGCCCCGGCCCCACTACAGATCAATTAAATCAGTATTTCTGGGATTGAGGCCCAGGTATCAATATTGTTTAAGAGCTCTCCAAGTGATTCTAATGTGCAGCCTGAGTGGTGAACCATATAAGAGCAGAGGTGCTGGAGTCCCGCTGTGTCTGGGCTCAAGTCCCAGCACTGCCAATTAAGTAGCTGTGTGATCTTAGGCAAGTTAATTAGCTTTTCTGTGCCTCATCTGTAAAATGGGGATATTAATAGTCCTTCCTCATAGGGTTGTTGTGAGGATCACCTGGGTTAATAGCCCTTGTAAATTGCTTTGAACAGCTCCCTGCACAGTAAGTGCTGTGTAAATGTTACTATTGTGGTTATTAGCAGCATTCATGGACTCTTCTTCCCTCCTGCTCCCCCTTTCTGAGCGCCTAAGCCCAGGGAGGAGTGTGGCTTTCTGCGCCCCTCCTCCCTCCTTTTCCCTTGAGAGGAAATTACACGCACTCTTCAGCATACTGCTGAGTCTCTGCAAGCCCTGCCAGCCCGCAGGAAGGTTCCAGGTAAAGTGGGAAGCTGAGCTATTCCAGTGAAATGACAGGCATAGCTGCAGAAGGATCTCCCATCTTGGGAGATGGGAAGAGAAAGTAGCCCGCTGGGGCAGTGAGAGGAAGGGAATCCCCCTCAGCCTCATGGAGAGTGAGACGCAACCTATTTCGTATCACAGGAGCAGGATCTGCAATGGCCTTGAAGTTCCTTCCAGAAGCCTTTCCTGACCTCCCTTTCTCCGAACTCCTATGACATCAACATGGTCCCTAAATTACCTGCTGCCTTTTCTATTTATTTATTTACTTTCTGTTTTTCTCTCCAACAGACAGTAGGGTCTTTTAGAGGCAAGGATTGTGACTTCTGGGAGAAGTATCAGTGAAAACGGGGAGAGGAAAGTGCAGAAGGGAAAAGGGATGTCCTGTGTGGATTACGGATACCTCTTTAATCCTTAAAAACTTAGATGCATGTTGGGGGAAATGCACTCTGCTTCTTTAACCCCCTCTCCTTCCCCCCATCCCACTGCATCCATAAACACCCCTTCCCCTAACCACCCTTTTCATGGGAAAATAGCGTTGAGTGTTCTCTCTCCTGCTTTTACCGCAGAGGTTAATAAATTGCCACTATTACAGGGTCCAGCTGATATCGATGAGGCCAGTACAGAAATAAGCTAATGGGTTAGTTCCTATAAAGAAATGTGTTTCCCAAGCATAAAAGCACTACTCTGTAGGAAAGTAGATTTCGTTTTTTCAAGCCTACTAGGATAGAAGGAGGCGAAAAAAAAAAGAATAAAGAATAAAATAATTAAACTATAAACCAATTGTTGACAAAATACCTACACAAATTTTCTTCCTGTTCTCCAACATTAAAACAATAATGATTTGAATAGACTGTATCTTCATTCTCTGGGGTTTTTTTGTTTTAACCCCTCTATTCTTCAAGTTTATGATTTGGATCCTAAAAGCTAAAGATCTTTGTAATAAAATGTATTAAGCAAAAACATATTTAAAGCCCCTGCTATTTATTAAGTGTGCCTTTACGGTAAATATGGATGACAAAAGAGAACATGGTATTAATAGTTAAAACTATGACAATAAAGGGCCTAATTTCAATAGCAATTGGCTTAGTTTTAAATTAGAGAAATGAACCATCATAGCTAAAAACTCTGGAAAGGTGGGACCTGATCTCATGTATGTCAGTGGTGTCAAAACTCAAAGCTATCTTGTTAGCAAGCATTTGGATGCTAGAAAGAGGTCATTCCAGACTCTGATTTCTGCTAGCTGAGTTTGTTCATTTTTGCCAATGCAGGAAATCCTGGGTTTTAAGCAATATAAGCTAGAAATACAATTAGCGCTAAACCTAAAAATTATTCCAGAGAAATATGGGCTTGATGGTTGAGGTCATAATAACTGTTACTTACATAAATAGCTGATTTTATTGGGCTGGTGAAATGATTCCCATGTGTCCTTCTGAAACTTTCTGCAGTCATTCTTCATTGACTGCCATCTCAGTCATTAGAGAAGAAAAAATGATGAACTCAAGGCTTCTTCATCAATGAACTCAGCCAATAAGCCAACAGAGGGTCCAGTGGGCACCACTGACCTTCCTAGGAAAGCTACCAGCCTGAAAACTGAGAAAACATGGCACAGAGACACTGCAGTAAAATTCAAGAGACTAAAATAAACTCAGTGAGCCTGCCTGGTCGCTAAACACTGAATACATTTAAATGCTATTTTGACAAGAAAGCATGGCGGCTTTTTAAGAATTTCATTTTTAAAACTCCAGCACGATTTTGTTCTTCTAACAGCATCATCCCGTGTCTGTGTTTGTTCCCAGTGAGGTCATTATTAAGTGAATTGAATTATTGTTCTGTTCAAATGACCTGTGCATTCAACAACGTGTGCCAAGCTCCAGTACAGAATGTTTTATGTATTATTGGGAGATGGCCATCTGTGGCACAAACTGGGCCTCCCAACATGCAGAAATGTGGGGAGATAGTTCATGTTCAGTTTTATCTATGATCAGAATTCCATTTATAAGCTTTTTTCATCCAGTTGTCAACACTGTTCACTACAGCAACACTGAAAATGGCCAGAAATGAACAGATTTATCAGAGCAATGTGAGGTCAGACTGTATGTTTCAATTATTGTATACTGGATTTTTATCATATATTTTAAATTTTGTCCATAAAAATAGTAACAATGTGATAAAAATGGAAGTAGTTATCTTTGATCAATTTCCAGTTATTATAAGTTACTAAGAGAACAAGCTAGATTTCATAGTTTTTATTAAATAATGGGTCTCACATTATACATGTATAGTTTAAATATAACACTGGTTGTTCATGCCAAGAAACATGGATTAATTTTTTCAAGCCTGAAGAATATTGCTTCTCCCTTTCCTGCATATATAATGGAACCGCATGGCAATATGTAAAATTAAATTTTAAAATTGTAGATTATATTTAAACCATATCCTCCCAACCTTTTCGTATCTTTTTCAAGTTAACTATTGATAATGTTAGGGGCATGTAGGAGCAAATGAATGATTTTATATAAGGTAAATATATCCAGATAAACTGTATTACAGAATGAAATAATTTTTAGGTATCTTTTTCTAGTTGTTTTGTTTGTTGTTGTTGCCTCAATACCTCAGTTAACAATAGGAATCTCTTTTATAATGAAGTATCAAATCTTGCGGGGCCGGCTCCGTGGCCGAGTGGTTAAGTTCGCACGCTCCGCTGCGGCAGCCCAGGGTTCGGATCCTGGGCGCGGACATGGCACTGCTCGTCAGGCCACGTTGAGGCGGGCGTCCCACATCCCACAACTGGAAGGACCTGCAACTAAGATATACAACTGTGTACAGGGGGGTTTGGGGAGATAAAGCAGAAAAAAAACAAAAACAAAAACAATAATATCAAATCTTGCAAGCGGAAGAGGACTTTTGCAAGTGATTTCCTTCTTTCATCCTTCCTACCTTCCTTCCTTCTCTCAGTCTCTCCCTCCCTCCTTCTTTCCTTCCTTTAAATAAAAACCTTCCAAATTGTATAAAGTAGTGTTCACTTTGGACATATAGCTGTAAAATTTAAATATATTTGGGTTTTAATTGCATTTGTAAATGGGAGATGTTTGTTAGACAAATGACTAGTCAGCAAACAGGTAGAGAGATAAGCTTTGTTCACTGATGTGTCTCTGGAGTCGTATTACACTCACTCACCTTGAAAGTATCATAATGAAAACGATGATGATGATGATGATGACACAGCCATGGCAACTAGCATTCAAAGAGCACTTACCTGTGCCGGGAGGTAGCCTAAGAGTTTCACGGGCATTGTCTTATTGGCTCTTCACAACAACCCTAAGAAAGCAGATAATGTCATCTTTAGATGAGGAAACTGAGGCTTCAGAAGCTAGGGAACTTGCCAAGTCACTTACTAGGACCCCACCCCAAGTCTATGTGACCCCCACTCTTTTGGAGAGATGGTGGAAAGGGTAGGCTATGTGGGACTTTCCGCAGTTTCCCCGGGGCAGGTGGTAGAAGTCAAGCCAAGTAGAGGCCAGTGGCTTTGCTGTGCTGTGAGAGGCCATAGCTTCTGAGCTGAAAAGTGGCCATACAACTCTCACTGTTTTTCTGGACCTGAAGCTCTTGGCTCTGGCCCAAGCCCTTGCCCTGTGTCCTCTCCACACCTCCCTCTCTGGTGCACTTTTGATTTTCCGGTGCAAATATTTCTATTTAATATTTGTTTGATGTTTCATACTATGACTCTCCATTCCTGGTGTTCTGGAACACACATCTCTTACAGTGGACATAATGGAGTGTCTGCCTCATCCTAAATTCCCCAGTTTTGTTATTGTTGTTCAGGAGGGACCCTGATAGGACCAGAGATGGTGCCACATCCAGAGAGGTTAGCTGGCCACCCACGAGTAGCCCAGAACCAAGGGCTCTGCACAGTAGGAACAGCAGTATAACGAGCTGACCTCCTGGGATTTGGACTAGAAAATTGGGAGAGTATCGATCACATAGGAGTAAGTGGAAAATGCAACCGATACTGAAGAGCAGAGATGACATGGAGGAGAGGTCAGGAGGGACAGACCAAGCCAGGAGCTGGCACTAAACCTACTCCGTTCTTTGGTGGCTTTCCACTTTGAGTCTCACCACATGTGTCCTTGCACTTTTCCCGAAGGCGACCTGAGTGAGGCGCTGGTCCTTGCAGCGTCAAGAGCCTGACAGCACATATGAGCATCCCACCACCAACCTCTTTCCGTGGCTTCTTTTTTCCACCTCTGTCCTTGATGGGTTTCATTTTAAGAGGGATACGAGTCAGGATTCTTTCCTTTATAAGTGACAGAAACCAAACTAAAACTACTTCAAGGGAAAAAACCAGAGGTGGGGCCGGGGGATGGGAGAGAAATGGGAGTTAGAACGATATTTATAGGGACCACAGAACTGCAGACGCCAAATAGCTCTGAGCCCTCCCTGACTAGAAGCAGAGACTTACTGCTGATATGGTTCTCTTCCTCTTCTTCCTTTCAGCTTTTGTCTTTTTCATTCTCTCGGACATTCTACATGGTAGAGGATACGGCTGACTGTAGCTCTTGAACACGTTCTCGCAGCTCTGTGACCAAAAATGAATGAGAACTCTCCCCACTAGTAAAACTTACGCATTTCTCAGGAAAGAACTCTGATTGGCTAGTCTTTAGTCACGTGCCACGGGAATATTTGCCAAGGGAATTAGGTCGCACACCCAACTCTGTGGCCCAGGAGCATAATAATGCTCTGTTTCTAAGCCCACCAGAAATGTGTGATTGGAGTGGGGTAAGAACAGTTCCCAAAGGGAGCAGGAACAGTGTTCCACGCAGACAAAACAAGCTGCATCCGTGAGAAGAGGCGGAGCTATACAACTCCCACGTATCACTTGCAAAGAAGCGGAAGAGCAAATGGCCTCTCTGTGTCTAATTTCCCAAGGTCCTTGGACAGACCTATTCCACACCCCCGGCTCCCATCTCAGATCCTTGGCTCACCTCAGGACTGTACAACTGTTGACCTGAAAACGTTCACTCACCCCCGCCTGGTCGTCAGTCATCCTCACCACTGGGCCGAGCAACCTGAATGAAGGGACGGTGGAGGTTCTTTTCTTTACTCTATGGGCTCTCAACGTGTGATCCCCGGACCAGCAGTATCAGCATCAACTGTAAAGTTGTTAGAAATGCACATTTTCAGGCTTTACCTCCGACGTGCTAAATCAGAAACTCTGGGGAGGGAGCCTAGGAATCTGTTTTAACAGACCCTTCAGGTGATTCTGAAACAGGCTAAAGTTTGAGAATTTCTGCTTTAAGCCATCCTTTCAGTAGCGCCTTGTTTAGATGGTTCTCCAAAACTTTCCAAGGATGTAGGCCTGTCATCAACACTGTCTCTCGGCAGGCCTCTATGTGTCCACTGTGTCGAGCCACAATGCATCCATCCATTGCCACCTGCAAATAGATGCCTGGAGAGAGTTTAAAGGGTAAGGAGTGGGTGGATGAAACCGTTCTGTAGGGTCCTCTCAGATGCCTCTTTCCTGTCAAGGTCCTCCTGCAGTGAGAATGTACTTTCCTGTGCAGGCACAAACACACGCTCCAAAGGTGCACTTCTTTGTGTCGGCTACACAGGCTCCTTGTGGCCCCAGAGACCATAGGGGTGGTTCTTGGAGGAGCCTTGTCATCCCCATGCACCCAGTGGGACTTGCTTAAGAAACCTCGTGGGCTTAAAGAGGAAAACTGAGCCCCAAGTGTTTTCCCTTTTATATTGTTAGAAATCCGAGATCATTTTTCCTCCGCACTGTGATCATCATTACGCTATCTCATAAGGGCTGTGCATACAGTGGGTGTGGAGGAGATGACGAACTCTGGTGTCCCCCACAGTTCTTGCTTCAAACCATGAGTACTGGTTTCGGGCCTATTCATTCAGAAATTGATATTTTCTTTACATATCCAAAAGTTCCTAACATTAAAATGTCCCGCATTACTACTCAACAAAAAAAGTGCTCTTAAGATTCCAAAAAGCTTTATATTTACAATACGAAGTCATCGATATGTACAATGTAGACCCACGTTTTGGACAAGTTAAATTATTCAAAAACCAAAGATCATAAATCTGAAAAACATGAGTTTTAATTTTTGTCCTTAGAATCTTCTAGGTGCAAGAATCCTTGTACAATCATCTAATCCACAACTTCACCTTTAAGCTGAAACTGCCTCTGCCAGGAAGGCGTTCTCATCCCAGAGAAAAAGGATTTGCAGGCGAGGATTCATAACAGAAGTGCCATCTCAGCCTTATTGGGGGGATTGCAAAGTGATAATTTAATTTAATTACACCATAATTTAATATCCCCTGTGTTTCTCTGCGAGTACTTTGAGGACGGTGTTTGGAGTGGCAGCCCGGTCTTTGACAGCATAGCTATGCTAGTGGAAGGTGAGGTTGTACCCACAACTACTAGCTACATTGTTTAAAAATCTCAATCTCTGAAAACATTTAGCTCGTGTTAAAAAAAATTTATTTTTTATGTAAAATAACAACATTCTTTTTCAAGACCATTCATTTGCATTCTTAACAAAGAGAGCTGGACTTCCAGAGAATAGTTCGGTATTTATTTGCCTGACCAATAACTCAAGTTTTCTTCTCTATTTTAGAAAAGACAGACACTTCCCCATTCCTCAGTTATATCACCAGTCCCCAACCCAGGCCCTAGAAACTGCCTAGAAATCTGTTGTCTTGGCTTCTTCAGCAATTCAGGGAGTAAAAGACAGATAGGACTTATGCCAGATTTCACTTTGTAGTGAATTATTTAAAATTGTTTAAAAGGATAAATATGCTGGAAATTAAATGTGACAGACTGTTAAAAATTGCCCAAGGCAATTTTTAGAAATCTTCAGATTTCGATTCTACTACCTTGGGTAAGGAAAAATGGTGACGCCGATAACAAAGAGAGGAAAGTCAGAAGGAAATTTTAACTGGTAAGTGGAGGTTGGGTTTGGTTCCCACATGGTGAATCTGTGGCATAACCCAGTATAGTGGGCTCTGTGGTGTACCACCCAAATTACACCTTCAGGACCAAGGCACTTATTCCCCCAGATATTAAGGTATTACCTGTTGATGGCTCCTAGCTGAGTCCCTCTCCAGGAATCGCCCTTCTCCAGCTGTCTTGCCCAAAGTTATGTTTCTTTCCGCAGGGGTGGCCCACATCCAATGACTGGTTCATGAGAGGTACTGAGTCCTAGCTCCCTTGCCTCACTTTGGGGACCTCTCTGATGGGCCATCCACCCCCAGACTCCCAGTGGGATTGGCTGAGGCCTTCTTGCACCTGCATCACAGTTCAGCTTCTCCTTCTGCCCAGTCCTGCTTTCCTCACCCACTTAGAAATGTTGTTTTCCAAAGCACACCCTGATAACATTCTTGCACACATATCCTCATCCCTGTCTGTTTCCTAGGGAATCAAACCTAAGATACCCAGGAACTGAACAAAGCGGTTAATATGTGTGCATTAGGGGCGGGGGGAGGTGTGGTAGAAGGAGTTAGAGCTTTGCTATAAGTCAATCTTAATAAAGTAAATTCCTTTTAGATTATAAGCTTTGAATTTGTAGCATCCCTCAAGGCTGACTTGATGTATTAATGTAAATAACACCAGGACAAATCAATTAGTCAAGTATTTCCTATGCACCCATAAGATAACTAGTTTCTGACCAAAAGTCCCAATTAATAGTGCAATTTGTTTACAACATAACCTGTTGGTACACTTCAGATGGTTTCAGTTTTGCTGACAACAAGCTGGTTTTTTAAAACTGCATAGATAATAATACGATGTGATTTCAAGGGCTTAAAAGTGAGTTATTGACCGAGTGTGGACCTCATTGGATAGTTTCCCATAAGCAAACAGAGTTGTATACAATTAACTCCACATGCAATGTATTAAAAACGTACTTTTTTGTTTTTTAATCATCTAACGGGACAAAGTCCCAGGTCAAAGTCCTCTGTGTAATGATTATATTCAGCGTGATCAAGACATGCAGCTGGTTTCGTAGACGATACTGTGAGAACCACACAGGATTCACTGAGAGGCAGGAGCTGAATGTAGGATCGCTCATCTCCACACCTCTTCCTCATTAACACTTGTCCCAGGGCAACGAGAGCTGCCCTAATGTTGTACTGTTACCTCCCCGGTGAGAGCCAACCCAGCTGGCCCAGCAGGACAAGGGGAGACCACAACGCCAATACCCGCAGCACACGGTCTACAGAGCGGCTTCCGAGAATGACTTCATTTTTGCAAGCCCAGCTGTTCGGTTAGGTAGCTTTCTGGTGATGTGCCACAGGCTTGGGCTTGGGAACCCAGAAAAATAGCTAATTATCCCAATTTTAAAAAATGATGAAGCAGCACACATTCCCTAGACCTCCTCATTATTTTCAACTCTGGGACCTCCAAAATCTGTGGTGTTTCCTGTAGAACGCAGCACCTCTCAAGCATGACAGACCACGTGCACTCGAATGTTGCAGAGAAAAACAGTGCACAGAAGATGAATTTCAGCAGTTTCTCTCTCTCTCTTTCTGTAATTTGATATTAAAATAGTGATTTAACATTTTAATGTGGCATAGTTGACAACACAGGTTTGTGCAATGAAAAGATAATTGCTGTAACGTTTTAAAATATTTCATTACGGCATTTTTAATAATAAAAACAGTAAATGCTTTTGTATTTTAGACTCAGCCTAAACTTTAATAATCATTCTTATTCAAATGACAGGATGTGGAACGCTTGAATGTTGTATATATACCCTCGGATGGTTTAGGGGAACTATGAAATTATATTAAATTTGAAGAATATAGTTTAGTGTAGGGGGGAAAACCCTAATGACCTCACAGGAGAAATATTTATTGGAATATCGTGTTACCTTTGTTTGTAGCATAATGGTCTCAGAGGGACCAAGTGAGATTGTTTTGATGGTAAATTTATTACACAGTTTTTAGGGGCCTGGGCCTGAGGGATCTTGTTGAAAAGGGTTTTGTGATCCCAGAAGCTATAAGGAACTTTGGCCTCTCCCAGAGAGAGTCTCCACGGAGTGAATCGATGGCCCCGGAGAACCAAAACAGATGCTGCCCGCGGGGGGAGCAACGTTTCAGGCTAGTGTCAGCTCACCAAGGAAGGGAGCAAACTGCACGTATTTCACTTCTGTCAAAAATGCAGTGTTTCCTTTCAGACAGCAACTCCAAAACATTCTTTGTTTCTTCTCATTAAAAGCTCAGGCTCGAATATTGAACTACTTGAGCTGGAATTCTGGCTCCACCATTTGCTGGCCGTTTGAACTTAGCAAGTTGCTTGATCCTCCTGAGCCTGTTTCCTCATCTGCCAAATGGGAACAATAACGGGACTGACAGAGTTGTTTTGAGGACTAGAGGAGGTCATCAATGTGTAGCGCTCAGGGACACACGCAGTGCCTTGACACATGATTGAACTCTCCAAGAATGGTAGCCATTATTATTATTGTAAATAACTGTTTTTTCAAGTCCTGTTTCGTCTGCATGTGCATGGGAGGGATCCACGAGGGTATGACTTGTGAAATAGGGTTTGTACTTTAGTGTCTCAAACTCCAGGTTCACTTTGGGGACCCATAGCCCCATGAAGAGGGCCAGCATGAGGCCAGAGGAGCACGATCTCTCTCATGGCCACTACTCACCATGGAGGTGTAGAGAAGCCAGCCTAGGCAAAGTGCCCTAGATAGCAGAGGGTCTTCCAGACTCTTCTCTCTCACTACTCACATCTCTAGCATGGGCCCCAGGGAGCCCAGAGATTCTGGATAGGCTGTAGGGTACAATGACTGTGTGTCAGAGTTTGCCAAAAAAGAAAATGCCAGTCTCCCAACAACTGTACTTGCAAGAATTTGCCCAGCTCTTTATTCTGCAGCTATTTTCCACCCCGAGACCCTCATCTGTAAGCTTAGCCTCACCCCAGACCTGTGGCCAACCTTGTCCTTCTTCAGAGGGGACTGAAGAATAAGAATAACTTTGGTGATTCCATATCAGAACCACTTTGTGGCTTCTTCTGCTTTATTTATGCCAGTCCTACTAATAATAATATTAACAGTAATAACTAAACTTTTTTAACACCCACTCTCTGCTAGCCCTGTTCTAAGCACTCTACATATATCAATTCATTTACTTCTCACAAAAACACTATGAGGGAGGCACTGTTATTATTCACACTTGACAGATGAGGAAACTGTGGCACAGAGAAGCTAAGGAATTTGACCAAAGTCAGATTGGAGGTACTAAGTGACAGAACGGAGATTTGAACCCAGGTACGCTGGCCGCACAGGCCATGCACTTACCTACATCCCACCTAACAAGTTTCTGTTTTATTCCTCTGTCTCAGCCTCTAGCTTGCTCTCCCATTCTAAAGATCAAGTCTCCAACTTGTTCTGTCTGCCTGAGTGCTGTGGCGATGAATGTCTGGGCCTTAGGTCTGGGCCACAGAACCCCAGGGGCTGGAGCCCTGCCCCTAAACCCTAGGCCACTAGCCCAGCTCCTTCCACCCAATTTTAGGCCTCTCTGCCCTGGATCCCTGCTTGGGATACTTACTGTCTAATGCCTGTTTTCGAACATTCCAGATGCTACCTTTCTGGCAGGGTCTCCTCCATCACCCACAGGGACTTTGGTCCCCAAGCCACTTGCTCACCTACATTGGACGTCCCACATCTGGGGTCCAGCCCCTCCAGGCATAGTTCTGACTACAGTGGCCCAAGCTCCGTTCCTGCTGTCACCACACTGGGGCTTCTCTCTGCAAGGAGTGCCCTGGCTGTGGAAGAGAGTGGCCACATCATTTTCACACCCACTAATTCTTCCCCCTCCTTCCACAGCTGAGTCCGGAGGGGGCAATAATAGGGAGCCAGCATTTGAACTTTCTTAAGCTACCCTGAATGAGTAGAGAATCCCCCAGAAGCTTCCGAAGTAGCACGAGTTAGAGTTACTGGTGTCTTCAACATGTGTAGACAGGCTTCTAAGCATGTAGACAAAAGAGTGAAGATGACTGAGCCCCTCAAAGACCAGTAAAAAGTCTTCCAGGTGTCCTTGAGACTGTGCAGTATCCCTCAGAGTGGGAAAGGAGAACTGAGGCTTATTGTGTGAAAATGACCCACTATGTGCTTTTCAGTTGAATGCCTAAGATATTGAAATGTCAAGTAGCTCAAGACAATTTGCTAGGCCAACTGAAACTAAGTGAGTAATAAAATATGCCTAAAGCAATAGGACTCCTTAGCCATGAAAACATATATTTGACGAACAGGTCAAAAAAACTCTCATCTAGAAGGCAGAATGTTAAACATTTTGAGAGGCGATCGATTCCCAACCTAGAAGGTGATGGGGCACCACCTAAGATAGCCTCTAGAGCAGGACCACACCTTTCCCAGGGTCAAGGACATCTCTGATATGAGAAGAAGACCCAGGACATCAGAGCTGCCCGAAAACTCAAAGGATAGTCTGTAGAGCCTTTGGTACAGGCACAGAAAGTCCTCAAAGAGAAGAAATGCAGGCCTGCTTGATTCAGCTGAAAGGATGTGGGAAGGTGAATGGGGTGAAGGTCCCAGCAAAGTTGCTAAGATCAGAAATAATAAAGGGAGAGATTTTCATATTATACTCACCGAAAAATTAAATTCTCTGTAAAGCTAAGAACACTATAAACAAAATTAAAAGTTAAGCAACAAGCTGGTTATAAGGGTCCCTCTCTCTCTCTTTCTCTTTCTCTCTCCCCTTCTTATGTTTGGGGAATTCTCCATTGTATGAGCCTAGGTGAAACACAGGGTCCACTGCAGGAGATAAAAAGTCCCCATATTCACCTTTCAGCTGCCCGGAAACTAGGATGCAGGCTGGGACAGAGGCTCAGCAACTAGACACTTTGGCTGGGGACTCTGAATCAGGGACAGAGGACAGTGCATTTTGATGGTAGCAGCAGAAAGTCTCCAGGGCCAGTCGGGGAAGAGGTGCCCAGAGTGGCTTCCAGCGTCCGTTGTCAGTATTGACAGGGTCCTCATGAGGCCATTCCTCAGTGTCGTTTGGGCTGTTGTCTGCCCAGCCTCTCTTGGTGCTGCTCTGTTTTCAGAGTCCAGTTTCCTAACTGTTCCAGTGAATCTGTGATCTACCACATATCCTCTCAAAGCGTTCATTCTCTGCCGGAATAAGCCAGTCACTTTCTGTTGCCTGCAGCCAAGAACCCCTGACAATACATGGGGAAACCTACTTGCAGCGTTTTACAGGCAAAAGCAAAATATCCCAAAAATACAAAGGATTCTAACAAATTCAGTAAGGAAAGATGTGTATTTCAGTAGAAAACAGGGCAAAGGACACAAGCAGACAATGCACCAAAGAGGAAATACAAATGGCCAATAAATATTGCAAAAGACTTATCCTTCACATTTCCAAGATGCAAATTTTTCAAATGCTGTTGAGAAACCACTCTTCCCATTGTCATACTGACAAAGATCAAGAGTGTTAACACTCAGTGTGGTGAACTTATGAGAGACAAGTTGCTGGCAGTGTAAAATGACATAACCTTTCTGGTGGAATCTGATATTGCGTACCAAAATTTAAAGTGTTCCTTTTGGCCCAGCAATTTTTGCTTGTAGGAGTTTCTCCTGAAAAAAGGCCATGACCCATTAAGCCCAGTTCCCAAATGGCGTCTTGGAATATCCAGTTCTTGTAATTCAAAGTAAATTCGCAGTTCAAAGTAATTTCAAAATAACTCACTCCCTTTCCTTGTTTGCATCAGACACCTCAGAAAGGATGGACCACAGAATTATATATTAGATCTCGTTTCGTCCTCTCCCCCAATTCACCACCCCTGTGCTTTGAAGCTGTGCTCCTCAAATACTCTGCCCTAAAGGACTCGACCTGCCCCAGCCCCGGGCAACTCTCCATTCTCCCTTCAGGCCAAGAAGACCAAGCATGTGTCTTCCCTTCCAGCAGAGGACCAGGAAACTATGGGGGAGGTAAAGAAGGGAACATTCTCAAATTAATAATCCTTGTTTTCACTCCATCCCAAAATAGAGAAGGGTTCTAAGAGACACATTTCAGTGGCTACCAACCTCCCCCTCACTCCACTCCAGCCACCTGACTCCTTGGTGTTCTTTGGGCCTTTGCACGTGCTGTTGCTCTGGTCACACTGCAGTGCCACGTAAATAAACAGGCTTGAGCTCCCATCCCATTCAGGTTGCTCAGATGTCACCCTCTCGGGGAGATCTTCCACGGTCATCCCATTTAAAATTACAACATGCAGCTCTTTAGTACTTCCAACCCTCCTTCCTGGCTTTATTTTTCTCCACGGCACTTATCATCAAGGAGCATTCTATTCGTTTACCCATTCATTCATTCCCCGTGTCCCTCTTCCCTCACTGGAGTATAAACTCCACGAGGGAGGGATTTTTGCCCCTTTTGTTAACTGCTTTATCCCCAGTGCTTAGAAGAGAAGCTCAAACATGGTAGATGCTCAAAAAATATTTGTTAATGCAAAAATACCCTTGTGAATGTTTATAGTAAAGAAAAACAAAACACCCCAAGTATTCTGTAAATTGTAGATTTGTTAAATATATTACACCTCATTCACACAACAAATTACTTAGCACACTGTGGTAGGCAGAATAATATTTTATTCTGATAATAAAATATCTCGTCCTAATTCCTAGACCTGTAAATGTAATCTTTGGAAAAAGGATCTTGCAGGTGTGATTAAGCTAAGGAATTTGAGAAGGAGAAGTTATCCAGGATTACCGGGTAGGCCCTAAACGCTATGCTAGTGTCTTTATAAGAGAGAGAATTAACACACACACAGAGGAGAAGCTCGCGAGAAGCTGAAGCAGAAAGAGATTTGTAGACTGGAGTGATGTGGCCACAAGCCAAGGAATGCCAGCATCCACCAGAAACTGCTGGCCTCCTGATTTGCACCCAGTGATACTTCTGGCCTCCAGAACGGTGAGAGAAGATATTTCTGTTGGTTTGAGGTACCAAGTTTGTGGTAACTTGTTACAGCAGCCACAGGAAACTAATACATACTCCTAACTTTTAGATTACTATTTAGCATTACCCTAGGAATGAAATTTTCTCTTCCAATAGAGGCAGCCCAAGTGTGAAAACTCCCTCAAATCTTTTAATTCTTTAGTTAAACTTTTTATTTTGAGATCACTGTAGCTTGATATGCAGCTGTAGGAAGTAATACAGAGTACTCTGTACCTCTCACCCAGGATACAGGGGAACACCTTACAAAACAGTAGCGCACTATCACCGGCCAGCACAGATGAACGTCCTGGCTCCCTACTTTGCCTTCTCTGACACCACCCGGAGAGAGTACTGGGGTGCCTCCTTACAGCCTCACGAGGGTGGAAGTCAAGGGTCCCACTTGGCTTTTGCTGTCGTGGGTGTGGGTGGGGCTACAGTTTTTCTTTGGTGTTTGGCTGAAGTAGAGCCATCGGGGCCTAAAAGTTTTGCCTTTCCCAGATGCCCCTGTCCTTGTCCTCTGGTTAGAGAGAGCGGGCTTTTTTTGGAGCTTATTCTAGCTGTGCCCATTGGCTTTTCTGGGTTGCTGCCTTCTTCAGTTCTGAGTCTGGGATAGATGAGCAAAAGAAAACCCAGGAGCCTCACTGCGGCATCGTTCCTCAGATGCTGAGGTCCCTGTGAAGTCCGCCTTCTTCTCTCTGCCTCTCAGAGTCTTCTTATATTGGTTTTATATATAATGTCCAGAGTTTGTAATTGTATTCAGTGGGAGGAATAGGGAAAAGTATGGCTGCTCCATCCTCCAGGAGGTGGGAAATCCTCAATATCTTTAAGTATGAACAAATTCTGTCTTATTTGAGGTTTTCCATGTATAAGAGAAATAAAGGAATAGAATATTTGGAAAGCCCTGAAGAAGCAGAGGGAGCCACTTCTCTTTAAGGTCCCTGGCCCTACAGTCGTGCTGGCCCTTTCTTAACACTTAAATGCATAGTTTCCTTTTCCATACTATTATACTTTGCACATGTTTTTGGCTATTTCTTGTAAGCTCAGCTCCACCGTGAAGTGTTTGGCAAAGACCACATCTTATACTTTTTTTTCAACCTGGTTAACCACACAGGAGGTGTCTAATAATTGTTGATTGAATACATAAAAAGAATATCTACCACAGACCAAGCAACATGAGAGTCTTAGACAGGTGTACAGGAAAAAAAATTACCATATCCTCAAGGACCTTAAAGTCTAGCACAGAACCAATTACCTCTGGCATCCGTTTTACATCAAGTCCACCAACTTGATTCTGTATGACAGAAATGAAAAGTTTACTCCCTCCATGGGGCATGGAACCCAACCCCTAATCATAGCATGTGGTATTCTGGACAGTTTCATGAGTCGACTGGTGCTTGAAAATGATGAAGCCTGGCAGATTCTATAGGTTCACTTGCTCACACATTTCTTTTCAGGTTATTCTCTGGAGAAGGCTCAGATACCCTATGATATCTGGAACAGGCAACTCTTACCAAGTGGCTCTTTAGCAGACAGCGAGGCCTGTGTCTTAGTCCCATGGAGTGCTTCTGACTGGGCCTCAGGAAGATGGGGCAGCTGAACCTATATGCAAATCTTGCACTTGTACCCCATCTTACAGACTGAATTCTTTCAAGCACCGACTGGTGGCTTCAACAGGCTGTCACCATGGACAGAGATGGTCACAGGTCTGTGGAAGCACCATTACTTCTGGAATAACAGAGCAGTGACTACGGCCTTCAAAGTTTCTTTCTGCATACCAAACCCTCATGAGCAATAACAGCTTTCTTTCCATAAGTCTTTAAGGCTGAAATGTCTCATCCGCCATAGGCTTTAACATGAACGGATGGAGGGACGAAACAATCTTTGCATCTAGAATAAGATAATGCTGGGACTGGGGCCACCTTGTTCTAACCTTAACTCCTCCTTGACTGTTCTGTAAACTGTTTAACCTCTTTGTAGCTTCTCATTTGGATGTCATAAAGATTACCTCTTCGCCTGAGTGTTGTAAATGAGACATAGATATCAGTAGAGATTTTTTTTTGATGTGAGGTACACTTCCGAGAAAAAGTACCGTCCTTGGGTTTCTAACTATAAAGTTTAATCTTCAGTCCCCAGCGTCTGAAGTCTTGGTTGATTAATTCATATAAAATCTTCACACTTTCAACAGTTTCCTCCTTTTCATTCCCAATCCAAATCTCAAGGACGATATACAGAAATTAATTTTTGAGTTAGAATGGAAGCAATTGTGTTAAATTCCTTCGGAGAATAAATGTGGAGTTAAATGTAATATTTGCCAACTCTACAATGCTTTTGCTAGCAGTTGTCCTTGCCATTTTAATTTTAATCCTCTGTGTCTGCTTTTACAGCAACTATTTTAACGTAGATTTTCAAGAATTTTATAATAACGTTTAGTAGGGGGGAAAAGTGGCCAGTGTATAGAGACAGTTCACCTAAATTGGATGACCATTGTTGAGTGGGTTGGATTTTCACCACTGTTACCTGAAATGTGGAGTGTCTACCTGGCTGATGTTCAGGAACGCTTTTCGTGCTGGCAAATTCAAGGTCCTAGAAAAACAATAAAACTTACCTGTTCTTTTAAATAAAATCTTTGTTTCCTCAGATACATTTAAAGTTGTGATGAATCTGAAATAGTTTAGAAACTTGTTTTTTGGCCCCCCTCACCCAGTTCTGATATTGACAGCTTTTTTAATGAATTCAGTTGGTGAATTCTGATGATTTATGTACCTCCAGGGCATTATGGGGAGAAGTAAGTGAAAGGATGAATGTAAAGTCACTTATTAGCTGTAAGGGTAGTTAATGTTACAATCTTTATGATCTTTCAGCTCATTGGCATCGCACCACCTTCACCACTGTCAAGTTGCACCTCAACTATTGCAAACTCATTTTCCTTCCTCTCTTTGCTTCAGTCAGTTCAGAGTCCTCTCAGGAATCTTTCTCTCCCATCACTCCAGCATTATTCTCATGCTTCAAACCCCTCCTCTGTCTTCCAGATTAAGCAACCTCACATTTTTCCAAAAGATTCATTTTCTCCTCTAAGGCTTTTTCCTTGATCATCACAACAATCTCAGAAATGCCCAGTGTCAGCGATGACTGATGACAGAAACTAATCTCCCGCCCTGCTGTCTCTTGGCTCTGCCTGTCACGCATTCCATTCTTCTTGGTGTAAATGCCCTCTGTTCGAATGGAGAGTTCCCGAGGAGGCCTGGCCTCCCTCATCTAATTCGTTACCAGTAGCATCATTGCTATTTATGAGTGAGGCACAGTAAACGTTAACAGGCCATGTTCTTGCTCTGGAAAGATGGCATTGGGACCAACTTTCTTAGGCTGCCCACTGGGGTTGTTTCTGAGTTAAAGGGGGATAGGGATGAGCCATCGCCCATGCTCTCCTCTCTCCTCTTGCCCATAGACATACATTTGAGAAACAGGTATTGGAGGTTCCCTCTGTTAGCACAGAATAGTGTTTTCCTTTGGCTTCTTTCCACAACCCTTTCTGTACCTCTCAGCTCCTGGTGTGCTTATTACTAACTACTCCATTTTCAGAAAGTGGTTGGCTCCAATTTCTGACACCTGAGAGATAATCTAAACTGTAGGTGCTTAAATTACAAGTTATTTATGGAGTGGAAACTTATTTAAATGTATCTTAATTCAGAGAGTTTCCCTCAAGTCTTTTTGGCTACCCTTTCTTGCTGTCCAAATTCTAAGTGCCATTTACTGCACGGCCGCTATGCACCAGGCTCCGGGCGGGTACTTTACATGTGGGTCTTTACAACAGTCCTGCATTTCATACAATCCCTAGTTTACGATGGACGGATTTGGCCTCTGAGAGGTTATGAAATTTGCCTTAGGAAGCAAAAGCAGCAAGTGGCAAAGCCCGTATTCTCACCCAGGCCTGCCTTTTCCACCAAACCGCTCCAGGGACCCTGCCTCCCACCCAGACTGGGTGACCCATACTCCAAAAGTTTTTTCCCTCCTTCCTAATTAATTTTCCTATTCTTTAAGTTTTCATTGGGAAAAAAAAAAAAAGCAGGACAATTGCCTAACTAAATTAATTTATACTAAGGTATTGATGACTCTTACCCTTAGAAGAGGAATTTGTCAGGTCAAGTTAATCATTAATTTGTGGAACATGTGAGAAAACTATCATGGCAGGGTGCCTTTCTGTTCTTCCTTACTCAGCCCAAGTCACTGTAACCACTGCCACCAACACACGCACATGCTTGTGCATACACACACACACACACACACGCGTGCGCGCACGCACACACAAGTACGTACTGGAGAATAAGAGGTTAGCATTTTGAAGCTTGCTTTGTGCTGATCCCAGATTTAGCCAATTGTGCTAAGTGGTCAGGAAGTATTGACAAACTGAGACCTGAGCCCGGCTTATATACGGGATTCAAGCTTCGTTTTCATATGAGTCTACTCAAAAAGCTGCTGGCCTTTCCAATTAGCCAGTGAATCTAAGACATTTTATGTTCAATACTTCAAGTTTAGTCACTAGAGAGAAATTATTTGAAAAGAGAATTGCTAAGGGGCCTCGCGGAGGAGGCACTACATCAATATATAGTCTTTTTCTCTCTCCTTCTCAATTTTTCTCTCCCTGTCTCTCAGTCTCTCTCTTTCTCGGACACTTACCAGCCCCTCTGAAGTCCAATATTGAAAACTTTGAATCATATATAGTAAGGCTATATAATTAAATATCTAGTCACATCCCTAAGTCTCTTGGAAAAATGTTTTATTCTAGATTATACGAGGAATACATAATTACAGGTTCACTATTTAAAAAAAACTAAGACAAGGGCCAGCTCTGGTGGCCTAGTGGTTAAGTTCAGCACACTCTGCTTTGGCAGCCCAGGTTCAGTTCCTGGGCGCAGACCTATAGCACTCTGTCAGCAGCCATACCATGCTGACAGCCCACACACTAAAAATTAGAGGAAGATTGGCATGAATGTTAGCTCAGGGCGAATCTTCCTCAGCAAAAAAAAAAAAGAAAAGAAAAGAAAACTAAGACAATACAGAAATATAGAGAGTAAAAAAATAAAAATTCTTTATCTATCTTCATTCCTTCCCCCAAATAAATCAGTATGCATAGTTTGGTGTATAGCTCTCTGGACCTTTTCCTATCATTTACATACAGTTAATTTATACATAGATGTATTTTTTAAAAACTTTTTATGTGACTAGGTTTATACTAAATATAAGCTGAAATTTACTTTCTTTAGTGTCCCGGGGAAGTATCTGTGCTTGTACGTTCTCAGTTAAGTCCTTTAATCTCTTAAGCCTCAGTTTCTTCCTTCCGCTGTAAAAAGGAGAGGCTCACATTGGCACCAGCTCTTGGAAGCCCCTCGTGCATCTCTCCCCAGTTCCTTGTTTAAATGTGAGGTTGGTAGCTTGAAGCTGGCCATGGTGGAAGTATTTATACTAGGCAAATTGGCAAATACTACAAGTCAGGGCTCCCCTCAGCCAGCATGCTAACCCTAACCCCCCACCTTCATGGTGTGGCTGACCCCAACCCCTCCCCTTCCACTTCTGCTTCACCCTACATCACTATGCAAATTCAAATCTGGTTCTTCCACTTCCACTGCATCTCTTCCCCTCCCTCACCATCCTTTGTAGGAAAGAAGTAATCAGGGTAGGCATTGGTCCACGCGAGCAATAGATTAAACTGGTGATTGTCATTCCTGGGCTCCATGTCCCATTCTACAATATAAGTCACATCCATGTGAACGTCTGAGACTAATTCCTCCCCAGTTGTTAAGCATTTCCCACCACACTACTGCTTATGTTGTCGGTTCTTATGAAGATTCAATTAAATGATGTGTGCCTGGTACACTGAGGGGTTCAACCATGTTAATTCCTGTCCTTGTTTAGATGAGGAAGCTGCAGTCCAGAATGGCCTAGTGACTTGCCCAAGGTTGCACAGCTGGTAGAGCAGAGACCAGAACCTGGGGCCTCTGACTCACAGGTAGGGGTTCCATGAAACCAGTACTTCTCAAGTTGTGATCCAAGGTGTCCCAGGCAGATCATCCCTTTTCCAGCTACATATTTGTGTAAGGCTGCGTTTTCTTCATAAACTTCAACCAGGACCACATACCACAACAGGTTAAATGCAGAACCAGATATGAGAATCTTACCATGTTCTATTAAGCATTAAAGGGATTTGCAAAAATGTAAGAGTGACACACTTCTCACCAATAGTTTTGTTTTGGAAAAGTTTTTTTCATAAGAGTATGTTATCTATGCTAACATATTTGTTAGCATTATTATTTTGAAAGAAATTCATAAATATGTATTTTTAAATGTCTCACTTTTCGTTTCTAATATTATATACATATTTCCCTAAAGCATAGTATCTAGAGCTATGACCCATATGAACAAAAACTCTTTCACATTCTTAATTTTTAAGAGTATAAAAGGATCCTGAAACCAACTGTAGGGAACCATCCTGCCCCCAGGACGTGCTTCTGTGTGTCAAACAAGGAGAAGAAAAAACAACCATGAATGATATTTAAATTCTGAATACCTTGAAATGTGCTAGAATATAACATTTTGACTCTGTGAATTTTGAAAGTGTGCCAGAGTTGGAAAACTGTTGGGTTAAAGTCGGTGTGTTGGGGAAGGGTCATTCTGGCTGTAGCAGTTGTGATGGTTAATTTTATGTGTCAACTTGGCTGGGCCACAGGGTGCCCAGACCTTTGGTCAAACATTATTCTGGATATCTCTGTGAGAGTGTTTTTAGATGAGATTTACATTTAAATTGCTGGACTCTGAGTAAAGGAGATTGCCCTCCATACTGTGGGTGGGCCTCATTCAATCAGTTGAAGCCCTGAATAGAACAAAAGACAGACCTCCCCTGAGCAAGAAGGAATTCTGCCAGCAGTCAGCCCTC
Source organism: Equus quagga (assembly GCF_021613505.1). NCBI lineage: Eukaryota > Metazoa > Chordata > Mammalia > Perissodactyla > Equidae > Equus > Equus quagga. Next base: position 126,003,105 of record NC_060273.1, read on the forward strand.
AACTGTAACATTGGCTGTTCCCTAGTCTCCAGCCTGCTGGCCCACCCTGCAGATTTTGGACTTGCAGCCTCCGTAATCCAATGAGCCAATTCTTTAAAATAAATCTCCCTCTCTCTCTCTGTTTTATATTTCCTATCAGTTCTGTTTCTCTGAAGAACTCTGGGCAATACAGCTGTAAAGCGGGGACAGATTAAGCGGTTGAAGCCTTTAAGTTCCTGCTAGGTGGGCAAGCTTCGGTCCCAGGAGGGTGGAGGCATCTTCCTGTATCTCAGTTGCTTCAGGGGCCAGGTCAGAGGATCTGCAGCCAGGGAAGCCATGCCCTGGGGGCAGGCCAGACCTTGGGTCCCTTCCCTTCTCCACCCCACTCCCAAGCCGCTATGCCACACTAAGGGGCTAAATTAAGGTTCCTTCAGGTCCCTTTGGAAATTTCCTTAAGAAAAAAAATTATATATATATATGTATATAAAATTCCACGGGAACACTTCAGTAAGAATGGGTTTGGGTAAAGTGTCAATTATTTGACATGCCATCAGAATCTTCTCAGGGGTTGGGAGGTTGAGTTGTGAAAGGAGCCTAAGGACAGCTGCAGGTTCAATGAAAGGACTGTCACCAGGCTCTGAACGAGGGAGCAGGGCAGGCAGAGGGCTCAGGAACAGACATTCACTAGTCTCAGTTTTGCTGAGGGTTGGGGACGCCTGCCTGCGCCCGTGCGGTTGTAACTGTGTATGTGTGTGTTTGTTTTTAATCTGAGTATGTTGGAACTAGTTTCCTGGGGGATTCATCAGTTGAGGTATCTTAGACCCTTGGCCATGGGCCATAAAACGCACTTGACCTGAGTAAGATATAAATACCTTCCAGTCCATTGATGTATTGATTTGTTTTTCTTTTGCTGTCTCTAGGTACCACACACATCCATAGCCCAGCCTAAGTTCCCAGAGAGCAAGGGCTGGCGTAGGGAAAGTCTGAGCAATATAAGAGCCCAAGGAAGGACCGACTTCACATTTATCCACTACCTAAAATGTGGCAGACATTTAAATAGTGAGCTAATCTGCTCTTTACCACATTTAACAGATAAAGCAATTGTCTCGGATAGGTTACATAGGTAGTGCAGGATGTTATTTTAAACAGTATTTCCTGCTGTCTTTCCCTCTCTTGGTAAGTTAGGGGTTTATTGTTGGTTGGTTTGTCTCCTTGAAGCTCTAATACAATTAAGACCAAGCCCTGAGACCGAGGCTGACCAGCCTAAGGAAGGGAGGAGGAACACGGGTGAGAGAAGAAGGAAGTAAAAGGGGGAGGGGAGAACGGACATAACAATTCCCCAAATAGACAACTTGAAATTGAAAGATGCTGAGTAATGTTGAATGTACAGTTTTAACTTTTTTCCTACTTCTGAGGGGGAATGGGATCTAGAACCTAAGTTATCAGCATTTTCCAAACTTCTTTGATCACCACTCACAGTAAACAATGCATTTGACTTCTTGACCAGTCAACACGTGTGTGTGTCTGGATGTGACTGCTGGCCACCTGCCTCCTAACACCCCACTCAGCCCTGTGGGAAAGCAGTGCTTTACTTAGTAAACAGTGATTGTGCCTCATTCTGTGGCTGACTTAAGTTCATTTTAAGCTTCTTCTGTTTATCAGTGAAGAGAATTGCCAAGGAGTTGATCATGGCAGAATCAACAGACATACACACACACACACACACACACATATCTGAAACAAGTTCCGTGGAACAATACTTAACCCTTACCATATGCAAAGAACTCTATTATGATATTTGCTATTTCTTTTTAAAAAATGATTGTTGAGCCCATAAACTGATTTCATGACCCATTAATGGTCACTAATCTTGAAAAAAACACAGATTTATAGAAAAGTTATTTTTTGACTCAGCTAAGTAACTTGCTCAAGGTCAGGTAGTGTAAATGGTGGATCTGGGACTTTCCCCATATTTATTATGCTGAGTGTGAAGGAGCTGCAGGGAGGAGAAGTCCTGCTCGGCAGTCAGAGGTACCCAAGACACAACCAGTCCTTCATCTCACAGACTTTCTCAGTTCATAGGGGATACGCACTTCCTCCTCCTCCTACTGGGATCCCATCTGCTTTCAGCTACAAAATGTTTCTTCCTAGACAAGTTATGGAACCATAGAGCTGCAGGCAAACTCTGAAGAAATTTAATCAGGAATTATCAAAGAGAATAAAAGAAAAGTACGTTCTCCCCACTCTAAGGGAACTTCCTATGCAGGTGTACCTTTGTTCAGGAGAAAAATATAACATACGCCAAGTTCAAGGAGGCTAGGAGGCTAAAAAAAAAAAGAAACTGTCTTTCCTCCGGGCCACCTAATCCCACACCCAGCCGGTGCAGTCTCCATCAGGATGAAGATGGCGGGGAGCACTGAACCAGGACCAAAAACAGGGTAATTCTCCCTTCACTGACTTGCTGCTCCACTTCCCCACACTCTGAAACTTCTCGGCAGTGTTTTCCCCTCCTTGTTTATTTCTTTCACATTTTTCCCCTTGTCAATTTTACTTTGGGGTGGTCTATAATGTTGAAAGAAAAATTAAAACCAAAACCCTTCCCTTTCGATGAGGCAGATGAGTGATACTTTTCCTGGGGAGAAAGGCTGGTTGCCCAGAAATCTGACTTCCCAAGCATCTCCTTTGACCAGGTTGAAGTCTTTATCTTCAAAACACGCACTCCTTTCCCTTAGGAGTGTTTCTAGGCTGTGGTGAGCCGCTTGGGAGAAGGCCTAGAATAAATCTGATCTGAACTTCCCTCACACTTACAGCTGCGTGTCTGTTGTGCTACTTCTCTGAGATTTCTTTCATTCCTCATTGGAACAGGAAAGGGGATTTGGCTGGACGAAGCTGTCAACTGATCTCCCAGCTCTGAGCAACCTGCCTCTGTTACTTCCTCACTCAGGATTTGAGCTCTAGTCACTCTGGTTTTCTTGGAGTTTGGGGAGCAAAAGGAGCTCTTTCCTGCCTCAGAGTCTTCGCATAAGCTATTTCTCTTCCTGTAAAGCTTAGGCATGGTTCCTTCCACCTTTGGAGATCAACTTAAATATCACATTCCCAGGGAGATTTTCCTCAGTCACATCCTCTAAAATGGGTCTTTGTTATTTCTTATCTTGGCTATTGGTTTCTTTCATGATACCAATCACAATTTGTTAATAGTTTACTTAACTGTCTTTGTTTCTGCCTCCTCCACTGTAATGAAAACGTCCGAAAGGTATAATCAATTTTATGAGTAGACAGTGTTACCCCCCTTTACACATTAAGAAATCTCGTTTGTCTTGTGACTAAGATATTGTTGGCAGCCTTCAACAAAGTGAGCTCTTTGCCAAGCTTTTCTTTCTCCCTACTAACATTATTCATTCAGTTATTCATTTGTTCCCTCAGCCAGTCAACAGATACTTAATGAGCACCTACTTAGTTATTTTGCTCCAGACACTGTGCTACAATGATGAACCAGGCAGTTCTTTCTCACTTCCCTCCATGTTGCAGCCAGCCAGAATGATCCTTCTCAAGTGCATTTCTCTGCTAAAAATCTTCATCTGCTTCCAAATGCCTTCTGGATAAAATATGAGCTCTTCGATATGGAGAGCCATGCAGGCCCTCTCTCTGTGACCCAGCACCTCCTTTCTCCCCAACCACATCTTTTGGGGCTCCTCTCCTGCCCTGGGCTCTGCTGGGTCACAAACTACAGGAACTCCTCTGGAAGGAAGGCAGGTAGCAACAACAAAGTTCCCTTGGGCTTCCTTTTTCTCTACTCTCTCTCTCTCTTACTCTCTTACACACACACACAGAGCCTGGGACAATCACTTACAATGGTTTCTGGGTTGCTCGTAGAGAAACTAGCAAGTCTATTTCTCTGCTGTTGGTCAGACAGCCTTTTGCTCCTACTTGCTGGGCTGTGGGCTTTTTCTAATTGAGATTTCAGTCCCCGTGCAGCAGGGGTTGAGCTGGCCCTGTAATGCGAGGGTAGGCTTCCATAAAGGAACCCCGCTTTGCCAGGTCACATTGTGTCTAGTGGTGTCGAAAACGGCATGAACTTCGCTCATTCCAAGGATACTAACTGTCCACCAAGTGCTAAAGAAGAGGATGTCAGGAGCAACAAACGCAAGAGCTTTGTATCAAGAAGCTTTTCCTCTGGATGAGGCAGCCCCTTGAGTCCACGCCGTATTCGAAGGGCCAGAGAGAAGGGAATTTGAGTCTTCCCAATTTGCAAATATTTATTTCTTACTTTCAATTCCACCTCTCTTCTGGATTGCTGCTATAGACCCTTATAAAACTTTCTCCTTTTCATTTTGTGCTATTTGGGGCTAGTTTTTAATTTTTTTTTTTTTTTTTTTGGAGGAATACCACGAAAAAAGAACTAAGAGGGAAGAAATTTCTTCAGCTTTTCTGGAAACTTGCAGTGGCTTGTGTTCTAAATGCTTTATGCTTCAGTTTCTTCATCTATAAAATGGAGAATTAGCAAAATTAACGAACCTTTGTCTTTCATAAAATGTCTTCTAGGATAGGTGCTGTGCAAGTAATATGCTATGGAATGATAGCGTTTTGTTAGTGTTTATCAACATAATTTGAATTTTCCATTAATTGGAATTAATCCTGTTTCTAAGGAAAGACCTTTCCAATTAAATCACTGGTGTGCGACTTTGGGTGGCGGAAGTCTTCATTTTGCTTTACTTCTAATAAAATGGGTTCCTACTCTATTTTGGGTAAATTCTTAATTTGCATCTTCCTTTGGCCAGTTTCAATGAAGAAGTCTCACCTTTTATGTAGTCTCTCTAAACATTCTTATTTGTATTAGAAAATTTTCTTTCGCATTCTGCCTCTTCTGCTTGTTGAAAATCACTTTACAGCTGAAGGTTAATAGCAATGTTTATTCAAGGTAATGCTACTACGTGCTTTAAGATTTTAAAATAAAAACAAATAACCTTTCATTAAGCCACTATTTTAATAAATCATATTTTATTTTTATCCTGGATTCATGATGTTCCTTCTCCTTAAGAATTGAAATTATTTGGAACACTACTAGCCCAAAATGGTGACGAACTACAAAGCTATTTATCCTTTTAGCTTTCTCATAAGTAAATGTCCACCTGGTTCTGACACTGACCTATGTTTTAATGCTGTTCCTCCACTTACAAGCCTTTCAACCCATGAAAAATCTTTTCTTTTCTTGAAAAGGATAAGATTTTTCAACATTCCTAAATATGCCTAGAATCGAAATCTCAGTTACTTTCCAAACACTGTTAGTCACTGAAGTCATGTTCACAATATTATGTAAGTTGGAGTATCAATTTGTCCCTTTCTAAGTGGTGCCAATAAAATTAGCAGCCTCAGAGGGCCAGCGTGTCCTGACCGCCTGTGACCTATTTACTCACTTGATGGCTTTGGGATGCTTTGAATTTGAACCCATTTGGTTTGGGATCCAGACAATTCCTTGCAGTCAGAAAATGCCTAAGCTGCTTTCTTCTGATTCAAGAAGATCCCTAGAAAAAAACAAAGGTTCTGGATTATCCCTCCCCATCCTAAAATGATAGGTTCCAAACAATTCAGAGGGGCTAGCTCTCCTCTGTGAAACTCTTCCTATTCCCCAGGTACCCTGCTAATTTGATCATAATCCTGGGGGCACGTTTCAGAATGATATCAAAGGTATATAGTCTGTAACTGTCAATTAGGAAGTTCTTAACACATAATAGCTCCCCTCCCTTGAATCTCTCTGACTGGCACAAACTTAAACTACGTCCTCCAGGATGTTTCTAACAAGATGGTCGTTTAAACTCCCTCTGAACAAAATCAGTCTTCAAGCCTCAAATAATCTGCCTGTAAATCTTTATGGCTGGAATGCTGTAGAATCAGGTGATGGTCTAAATGGCCCACAATCAGGTAAGGGTTCTTGGCCCATCGTCTCCCTGGTGTATACCTATGGTAATTTGTGGGCCTGAGGTTACTCATATTAAGTGTTTAGCATGGTAGCTGGTTCCATAATGTTTAACATGTATTAGTGTTTGCTTTCTTCCTTCTCGAGAAGATCTTCCTTCTCGAGAGGATTTGGAGTATGAGAAGGCTAGGGAAAATATGGCAGGAACACGGCCAGTAGACTCCCAGTCAGGCAAAAGGTATTTAGCTTCATTTCTCTCCTGGAGAGCAGAAGAGTCCCGGCACACACATCTCTTGTGCCTAAGGGGACTCCAGTATCAAAGCTCTGTTAGCTGCCTCCCAGCTGTGTTGTACCAGATGTGGGAGGAAGAGGAATGCTGATTCTGAAACTAACCTGATGCAAAGTCTGGGATTATGATGATCAGAGCTCCTGCAAAAAAAAATGTCTTAAGGATAAGTTGAAAAGTGGGGAATTTTGAGCAGTAATTTTCTGCGATCTGAGAAGCAAAAGGAATTGTGGAATAAATACTGTTAAAATTGCTCCCTCACAAAGCTTTCTGTAGAGTCCTGACAGTCACTCTCGTCACTTATAAATAGTGACGGTGTGAGATACAATCCACTCAAACCAAAAGCAGTAGTCAGTCATGTCAAGTTTGTGGAGGGGAGATCAAGGCAGGTTTTACACTGCACCCTGCCCCTGACACACACTCGTAAACCCTCTCTTTATTCAACGGGGCCTCTCTGCCCGTCTCTCCGCCATGCCGCTAGACCCACCCCACAGCAGCCCTCCTCTTCTTTTCTGCTCCTCTCCCCTTGTAATGTAATGCTCAGCCTTCCAAACCCCACTCTACCTCCCCAGTCCTCTTACAATGCTTTATGCATAGCCACTAAACCAAACTTCTCCCCTTTGTCCAAACTCCCCTAGCCACGGGCGGGTGCTCAGCACAGAATAACTCTCCAAAGTAACCCTGAGTTAGGTATGCTTTGTGGTAGGCTCGGCCAGGTTCATCCCCTCAAGGTGGAACCAAGTGAGCCAGCTGATCCTTGCTGAATCCTGTCTCCCAAGGAAGAAGAAATGGTCTAAAGATGCCTTCAGGGTTACGGGTACCTTCACATCACAGGCTCTGAGGAGCCTGACTTGTATGGAGGGCCGTATAGAGACTCAGAAAAATGTATACTTAAAAAATGTGTGATAACTATTTGTTGATTTTCATCTTGTCCTCTCTGAGCTTCCCAAATCTCAAAACTTTTTACTCAAAAGCATTCTCAAAGTAGACCTACTGAAGATTTACTAGGCTGGATGGAGGAAAGAGTTTTTTTAATCACAAGCCTCATAGGAAACAACTTAATAATGCCCCTATTATGCATTTACCCCCAAATCCCTTTATAGGTAGGCCATCAGCTGGAAACTCCTTTTCTTTGACCCCTTCCTCCAGGAAGCCCTTGGCCTTGCACCTGCCTACTCTCCTTCCTTTATTTGGCATAGTCTTCTTGATCTGCACAAAGCCTGGATCCCAGCTGGAGCCTTGCTCCTACCCCATAGCAGGCGTATGAGAGTTTTTATAGCAAAGCAAGCCTCTTCTTACAAAGGAATTCTCACACCAGCTGGTAAGAGGATAGTGTTTTCTCCATATGTTACATAGCCTTTATTGTTTGAAAGGTAATATTGTGTTTGTTGAATTTAAGTATATAGATTCAGATTCATCTTTTCAACAGGTAATTACTAAGGGTCTTTTATCTGCCAGGCTAAGGGCTAGAAGCTGGGGCTACAGCAGTGAGCAAGACCCAGCAGCTGCCCTCAATGAGCTCAGTACCTGGTAGAGAAGAAGGACAAGAAAACACGCATTTCAACTTGGAGCGTTAAGTGTGATCTTGGGGGATATACTGGTTGTTATGAGAACACTTTCAAGAGTCATCCCACTCCATCTTGAGGGAGAAAGTTCTAGGAAGTCTTTCCAGAGAAAGTGACACTAGTAGCAGCCAACAAGATGAACAGGGTTGGGGGAGGGGGAAGGTGGAGGCAGCATTCCAGTAAAGAAACAACAGGTCCAAGACCCAGAGGGGAGAAGTAACATAGCCTGCCCCAGGCTGTGACAGCTCCCTGTGGTTGCAGCATACCACAGAGCGAGAAGGGCGAGAAGGGCAGGAGGGGAAAAGGATGAGGCTGGAGAAAGCAGCACCGCCAATCATAAATGGCCTGCAATGCCACATTGAAGACTTTGGGGGTTTTTTACCTAAAGTTAATGGGAGAGACCTTGAACAGGCAGGCAACATATTTAGATTTCAATTCTTCAGAAAAAAACTCATTGGCTGCAATATAAGCCAAACTAAACCAAACCAAACCAAACAAAAACAAGGAGTATGTGTGATAACCGATATGTTTGAATGGTGTACAGGTGCTGTGAGGGGCTGACTGCCCACCGTGGCCAAGGCAAGCTCAGGAAGGCCTTCTAGAGCAGGTGGTCTGGGTAGGGAGGGGGGCCCTGCAGCAATGCAAATACCCCCGCTTGAATTTGTTGGTTTTAGTCTGATGTGTGTCCTTTAATTCTTGAGAACTTTGAAGACAGTATTACTCAAGCATCTTCTAAAGCCACAGTCCCATTTATTATTTATCTGAAGCTCCTGATGGCTTTCTTTCTTGTCAGGGATAGAAACCTGAAGGAATTTTAGAATCCAGAGGATAACTTCCTTGAATAAATTATTATAAAATTTTCATCTTTGAGGAAAATAATGTTAAGAGCCTTAATCAAATTTTGATGTCATTTCCTGAACGATCTACAAAATCCTAAAATTCTACAAAAATGTTAAAGAATGAAGTTTTGCATGATCATTAATTTATCTCTTTTTCAAGAGAAAATAGTTTTTCTCCTCTAATGAGAGCAATATAATAAAAATTGAATCTAGTAAGAGCAATTTGGGTATGTAGAAAAGGAAAATAATTTTGATAGAAATGGATGTCAAATTTTAGTTTGTCAACAAAGAACTGTTAAAAACAATAATTAAATAGTGTTGAACACTTACTGTGGGCCAAGTGTGATTTTTGAATTTTGTCATTAAATACTCAGAATAGTCCTATGAACTACACACTGGTAGTACCATCATCCCCATCCTACTATCAAGGAAGCAGAGGTTCAGAGAGGGTGTGTAATTTGCCTGAAGTCCTGCAGTTACTAAGGAGGAGAGCTGGGATTTGAATAAGTCTGTCTCCAGAGGTTATGTTTTATTTCTTGTTGCTGTCATTCTTCTTTTTAGAGACCTTGAGGATCTTAGTTCCTCCCTTTGGCCTAGATATTGGATATCAACTTCACAAAAGGCTAAAGTAAAGATATATAAGTAGAAGGCTAGTACAGAAAGGATAGCTTGTATTTAATAATCCTATAATTCCATCAGCGATTCAATAATTTAACTTTAACATTAACCTCCATAGTCTTCCCTTCTCTCAGACCACCAGCATCTTTATTGAAGGTTGTAGGGTATGGCCCTAAATAATTTATTTTTCCTAGATTTATACAGTTCTGTCCTATTGGATTGTTTTCCATTCTCATCAATCTGTGGGCCATTATTGATTAAGCAGGACTGAACACTTCTTTCAACCTGAATTGTTTTCAGTTGTTGGGCAGGTGGTTTTCTGTGGTGGAAGGAGTATAGTGTAAGGGTGAAGAGCAGCTCTCGCTTTGAATCCTAGCTCTATCATTTAACTGCTTGCTGTATGTGCTTAGAGAAATTAAACTTCCCAGAGCTTCAGTTTCTTCATCTGTAAAATGGAGATAATAATACCTACTTCACAACATTCTTGACGATTTGGTAAGTTAACATCTGCAGGCACCTGTCAAGCATTCGAGAAAGAGTAGCTTTATTTATAGTGACATCTGCTTTCTCTAATGCTCCCGTTGCTTAAACTATTGCCATAGTTTTCTCAACTCTGGCATAGTTTGTTCACAAATATTTCCTCTGTCTTAAATGGCATCATACGTGCAACCTTTCTGAATAAATGTTTGATTCAAAGGTTGACAGTTGATTCTGGTGGTGATGATTACAGGGTAGGATTCACTGGCTTGAACTGCCATCTATAAAATGTGTCCACCAGAATCAAACGTCCACTTGGCTCTGTTTCAAGCTCAGAACTAGCTGATGTTTTAGTGATCTGACATTTGCTAGAATCCTGGAGTTCTCGGTCCATTCAGTCTCCTGTTGACAGGTCTGACCATTGGCTTGAATCTGTGCCACAGACTCAAAGGTTATATTTGCCTTTACAGCTCAGGAAATGGGTTGATTTTTAGGTACAATGCCAAGGGGCTGAGTGTAACACACTTGAACTCAGACAAATGACAAGTGTATCCCCTTGTCTGTTGGTTTATTGACTGATTAATTTTTAGAACACAATCCTTCTCTCAGGATCAGACAGGCCTTCTTCCCCAGCAATCTGTGGAACTGGTGACTTCCTGCCTATGCATCATGTGGGGCCTACATGTAAAACACCGGTGATTCCTCCCCTTTTTTAAGATATGATTCACATGCCATAAAATTAATCATTTTAAAGTGTGCGATTCCGTGGTGATTAGTATATTCTCAAGGTTGTGCAACCATCACCACTAGACCCAGTGATTCTTACTGTTCCAAATCCATATACCCAATGGAAGAGCAAAATTTTCACCTAATATCTGTTTACCTTTACCTAAGTTGCTGGTGCAAATAATCCACTATTCTAATTGCAGTACTTAGCTCTTTAGGACATTTTATCTTGCATATTAAAGTGCGGTTATTAATATGAATTATAAGCAAGTTCCTTTTTATTGAGATGTCTTCTCCACTTCCAACCATGCAAGAAATGATTGTGAAATACATAGAGCCTACACATGTTTAATTCTTTGCTTCTCATACATTGAATTACTTTTCTTCTTGAGTATAGAGAGCATATACCCAGAAAAACATCCTTCCAGAGGGTGAGACTGAACACCCCCAATTCCATTACCTTCTAATATTGTCTTTTCTTATCAATTAGAGGTAGAAGTGTTAATACCCATATTGCTTCTTTGTTTCAGTGATCCCACTCACATTTGGTAAAAACTAATTTGTTTTTCTTCGCATATTTATCTTTTCAAATTTAAAATGTTTTATTTTCAGTGTAGACACTATGGCACTATCTTTTTAAAATGTAGATTTTTGAAAGAAGAGATAAATATGTGCCACGATTTGTATATAAAAATACTACTATGGACCAACAGTATCCATGTAGATTGTTTCCCACTAGCAATGAAGGATTTCTATCAATGGTACAGTTACAGGTATAGGAAAACATAAATATCCCAGGCCAGACAGGTACTAGCCAGTTAATGCCTTTGCAGACAGCATCATGTTGGCACAAATAGCCCTTCAGTTATTGGTTGATATGAAGCTGGTTGGTTTTTGAAGGAGGTATCAGGGATGAACACAAGAGTCTAGAATATTTCACATGTGAAGCTACAATATCACCCATAATCCCTTCAAATAGTGATAAAAATGGTGATGAAAAATGAAGACAATACTAACTGCAGTTCAACAATCCTGGTGGTGCCATTGCTATATACTGGGGAAACTAGTTTCCATTTCACATCCAAATCTACTGCGAATCTTTCTTTCATTCTACTGTTTACTGAGCATCTACTCCGTATGAAACTTGTGTTAGGTACTGTTTTGTTATGGATCATATGATCCAGTGGAAGAGCCCATGCACTTTCCTACGACGGTTATAGTTACAAGGTCAAATTCCATCCAAATTACTTTTGGAATAGGAACATCCAAATTGTTTTATTTCACCAGAATTGTGTTGTATTCTATATGTTTGAAATAAGTTATTGCCTAAAGCTGGGAAGTCTTTTTTAAAATAGTGAGGTTTTCATGATGATGGTATTTACTGTAAGGAGATCTGAACTGTAATATAATACAATTACAATCATAAATATAATTATGAGTGTGTAAGTGCTGAGGGAATACAGTCGAGGAGATTAATTAGAGACAGGTGGTTCTAGAACTCCTCCACGGGCTTCTGATGGATTCAGAGGAGATCCTGGTTCTCACTAAACCTCTCTTTGCTCCCAAGGGACTCTTCTACTCCGAGAGCTTATGATGGAGAAGGTAGGCGTCTTTGCATTTGCACCCAAATCAGAAGTATCTTTTGGCTCCAGCTTTTAAGTCTCACCTTATTTCTTTAAAATAACTAATATTACTAGCAAATACTCTATTATCCACTAAAGAACTTATCTTTGAGAACTCTGACGATGGAAGTTTTCCCTAATTTTGAAAAATTAGCATTTTAAAAGAAAGTGACATGCAGAGGACTGGAGTCAAAACCCCCAAACTCTGTGGAGGAGAGGCATGCTTAATGATGGACCCGTAAGTTGTGAAACATCCATGGATCCCAAGACGGCCCTCACCAGGACACCGTGGTACCTCTCACCTGGCTGGCCATGCATGCGGTCTTACTTACATTGGAGCAGGGATGTAACCACTCCACATGTTTTGTCTTTCCATACACCTACTCATTTGACAGCCTTGCACATTTGATAAGAGACTTTCCTAATATTGAGCAAGGGGTGAACTGATGGGTGGAAGCTTTGTTTTGCAGTAAGTTATTCAGATGGATATAAACATCGTGACCATCACTGACACTAAAAATAACAACTAACTCAGGGAAATAAAGATAGCACTTGGTTTTGCTGGGTACTCTTAGCACTCAAAGCTTCAGGATGCTTAGCACAGCAAGTGGAAATTAGAAGTTCCTGCATAACTTTACATAGACTGTCCTTCGTCTTGGCATTATTTTAATGTATCAATATGTGTTTAATTGCCATCAATAAGAAGCTGAAACAAAACTAGTCAAAACCTAAGTTGAACCAGAAAGGCGAATTTTGTGGCGCTCTAACTCCAAAGGTGATATAATCAAGCGTATTGTGTTGACCATCAACTGCCAGGAACAGCGAATCCCAACTTCAACTTGGGGATGACCCGCTGCAACCCCAGGCGAGTCACTTAAACCCTCTGCTCCTCAGTTTCCTCACTTGTATCCCTTTAACACGTATGCAAAGACCTTGCAGAAGAAGACTTTTTAAAAATGACCTTTTTAAAGCATCTGAATGGGAAATCGTTTTACAGGAACAAAGAAACGAAAGTTATTTTTTAAAAAAAAGCAAACTTCTAGCCTGGGTTGATTTTACCTCAGTATCAAATTACAGTCTGTTGCCATATAGGGTTAGAAATCAGCAGTCAAGCAAAAGTGAAGTTCCAAGACTCTGCATTGTTAAAGTGCCAGCAAGCAAAAGGTAGCTTGTCGTGTTTCTAAACCACCGGCAGGATGGGTGCAGGCTGAAGCAGGCAGCAAGTTAAACTGTAGGCAGGATGGAACAGAGCCCCAGGGTTAGTTAACAAGAGGAGGTAAAGGTGAATTGGGATCTATGGCTCAACAAAGTGGTTAATTGTCATCACATGACTCAAATATGTTTATTTCTTAAACTTTCACCCCAGACTGAGGTGGACAAGGGGCCTCTTTTTAGCTACAGATGACTATTAACAACAAACAAGGAGAAAGGAAGAAAGAAAAAAGTGAATACAAGAAAGAAAAGGATTGTGATTATTTGTGTTATCAAAAGTGATCGACAATCGATTCTTTAAAGGCTACGAGAACGTATCACCATTATTTTCCAGCTCCAGCTCCCAGCAGAAACTCCCTGTAGAAAAAGGCTCATAGCAGCTACACAGACAACAGAGAAGGAAGCTGCTTGCTGTAGCTGGCACCTTCAGGACGGCAGACAGCCAACGGGGCATTTCACCCTGAAGGTGTAGGTTTGATTACGCAAAACCTTCACTTGGTCATTTTTTAGGTGTTTTAATAATGCTGATGCAAAATAGAAGTAAACGTACAGGTGCCAGTTCCCAGTGTAGAACACTGATAAACAACTTACCATTTTGCAGTGGCTGGTCACATCTGGAGCCTTTTGGGATGCAAAAGTACTGGAAGGATTATTGCAAAACTTAAAGACACTTTTGCTGCCATTACTTTGTTTTTAACCTAAATTAGTGAAGGTTTTTTTGGGGGGTGGAGAGGGAGTGGTTTTTTAGAGAGTCATAATGCTTATATCATAAACTTCTTTAGTTAAACACTAAACAAATAGCAAAATGGAAAAGGGGGTAAGGTTTGGAGTAGTTGCTAGAAAACTTTTCTAAATTGACCTTAAATAGACAGAGGCTGGTATAAAACTGTGGGCCAGTGGATTAGGGTTTATTAATTTTGTTATGCTATCAAATTTCCCAACTTAAATAACCTGCTTAAACTTGATTTGTCATTGTTGATACCTCACCTTACAATGTTGAATTAGCGTGTAATATGCACAGTGTTAAGAAGAACAGTATAAATAGAAGTGCATGGTTCTTATTCTTTATGGTATTATTGTTTTCCATAACCACAAAAGAACATTAATATAAGAATATGATATATTAGAGTATAGTTGATATTTTGACTCATTTTTAATAAAACTCTTCTTTTAGAATATAAATATTTCTCTATATTATATACCCACTTTAAGATCATTTGAGCTTGGTACCAGGACCAGATGTAGATGGATGGAGAGAGTCTAGAGAGAGTACCCTTTAGAAAAGTATGTCATGCTTCTTGCATGTTTTCCATCAGGTTACGTGAGGAATGATTATTCCTGTGTGTACTAGTCGTGCATGATCCTCTTGCTCTCTTTTCTTTTTGTGCCCCTCCGTTGAAAACATGCAATCTGAATCTTAAACTGCAGGCTGGTCATAGCCACTGAAGTCTGGTTTCCAGGAGATTATTTGCTAAATCTACTACAAAGGAAATCAGACATTTTAATGAACACACATGTTTTTCTATAGCATTCCATGGACTGACAGGGCTGGAGATGTCTGAAATGATTTGGTTGGACTCATCGCAGTCCTCCAGAAATCCTTTCCTGTGATATCATGTCGTACATTTCTCACAGGGCTTACTTGTCAAGAACATTCCTCTTTTAAGCTCCATAACAACTTATGGAGCTCAATAGATTTTATTACTGACCATCGAAGCAGTGTGCCGGGTATGTGAGGCATGCCAGCTTTCTTCATGCAAATGAGCAGATATGCTTAACAAGTCAATCTTGAATTTATGTGATGAAAAAAGCCACTCTGTCATCTACTCTGTTAGTACATGTAGACACAAGCACAGGCTGGCTTGGACATGTATTAGCATCAGATGTGACTGCACTGAGAAAGTAATTTGTTGCCGAAATACGCATAGCGGAATTAAAGGGGGCCTCTGTGGTGCTCTCTTCAGTTCCAGTCCCTTCTGCCTGAAGTCTGATTTTAAGTCTTACGTATCTCCTCTTTTTGACAGTAATGTAAGAAACTTTCTGGCTCACTAGGTCAAGAAGTCAGAAAGAGCTTTATTTTTCTTTTTTCTAGTTTCCACACCCTGCTTATTACTTTGTAGTTATATTATGTGGTTTGCTGTAAAAAAAAAAAAAAAAAAAGTAATCACATGGTGAGTGAGGGGAAGGAGGAGATGACATTTGCCGAGTACCTGAGATGTGATGAGCTCTTTCCATAAATTATCTCATTTATTCCTTACGACAAACTGAAAGAGAAATATTATTCTCCTCAATGTATACATGAGGAAACTGAGGCTGAGAGGTTAAATAACTTGACCAAATTTACTGAGCTCATATTTAGAGGAGCCAAAACTTTGATCTAGGACTAACTCTAAGATTTACGTTGTTTCTATTTTCTGTGCTACCTCCTATAGATTCTGAAACTTCACAGAGGGAGAAACAGAGGGAGAGAATTCCTTTGGAGGGTAACACCTCATATTGTTTGAAACACATTTTCAAACCTTAGTAAAACTATGTGCTGCAAATTGAGCCCGTTCTTGAAACTTCTATGATCCAGTTTGCGTTTTACAGAACTAGACCTGGAACCAAGGTACTTCCCATTTCCCCTGCCACCATATGGTTTATTGTTTTTGCTTCTCTCTATACATCTCCTCTACTCTCCAGCATTCTCTGTCTACTCATCAGCAGGCTCATGGTTGAAAATGGCCACCACAGATCCAAATTTCTCGTGATCACTGAATTGCCCTCTAACGACACTCTTGAGTCTCTTTAATTTTGAGAGATCTGATTTCTCACTGCCTTTGAGTGTTCTGGGTCAGGTGTCCACCAGTGTCCCCAGGAAGGTAGGCACAAACATGATTGCTATGCCTACCTCTTTAGTAAGAGTTACAGGTATGCGCAGTCTCTAGATAAAGGGGCTCTGAGTAAAGCAGGCACTCCAAATACATCCCCAACCATAAATAAAAAGCATACGAATATGACTTTATAGTTTTGGGAATATTTTCATATAGTCTCCTTTGATCTGAAATTATTTATCCACACTTAACACTTAAGGAAACTAAGACCAACTGGTTGAAGGTCATTTGGCAAAGTAAATGGAAGACCAGGACTAGAAACCAAAGCCTAGGCTTTCCATCTTATTAGACTGCCTCTTTGTCCATGGAAATGCACATAATTTATGGAAGAAAGTTGCCGTTGTGGTGATTTTAAATCTACAGTTAATTCACAATTAGCATTCATGAATGAATTTGCTAATCTGAAGTCACAGTGGGCTTTAGCTTCCCTTCATAGTACCACATTTTTGTGTTGTACCTAAAGATTAGTACTGAACTCTGCTGGAAGCTTGTGATTGGGTTTTCTTATGTTGGTATGGTACAAACTTATAGGAATTATGGATACCACAAAAAAAGTAAGTTGAGTAGACTGTTTCGGGCTGTAGAGTAATTGTAGTTCAATTTTGTACGGGCAATAGAATATGCCTTGAAAATGTCACGTGACAGTTTTGTGAAGCTGGAACATTTTGATTAATGGAGGCACAGGGTGCATAAAGGTGGGGATGTCCTGAAGAACTGTCTTTAAAACGCATGGAGAAACGAACCCTTAGCCAGGTCTACACACAGGCACACTTGTGCCAGTTTTTTTCAATGACTCCTGAGCCTCAAACCAAAAAGCAAGAAAAAAAATTTGAATGAAGATGCTTGGAGTTATCCTCTTTGCCCAGAGATAATGCAATTTCTCTGTGCTAAATTTTGTTATTTTTTCCAAAATTTAAAGAAGAGGTAACATTGTGAAGATGAAAGGAATTTATTCCCGTCCTCAAGAAAATTCTAGTGTAATGGACCCATTGGAATGCATCAAAATATAAAACGTTTATTTATTTCATTCCTAATGGACATATCTTCTGGCAATGACCACCATGGCAAGAAAGAGATGGCAATTTTTCATGCAAGGGCATTACAAATAAATTCCTGTAGTGCTTTAAATGTCTGGAGAAGTCTCTAGAAATGGACCTTAAATGGTTACACAGTTAACATTCAGATATCAAAGAATTCAGCAAAATAGAAACTGTTTAAATATTAAACATCAAATTTTCCTTCTTTCAAAGGACTAATAACTTAGCAGTAAAAATTGTCTTTGAAATCTTGCCATCACAAGGTCTCAGTCAGGCAATGGGTTTTAAATAAAAATTTGCAAGCAGTTCCTATTTAAGCAAAATTAACAGCTGAGCAAAGAGGAATGAATTAGCAGCCTGCCCTAAACTCACCTTGACCAGACAACTGTCCACTCCTTGGCAGCACAAGCTCCTCCTCTGTGGAGCTGCGTGCAAAGCGAAAGCGCCCAGGATCGATGCCGTCAGGGAAATGCGTCTGCACAGAGGCAAAGCACTAATCAAGTTCTCCTGCAGCTGCTGACCTAGCCCTCACCGCTAAAAGAAGAAACACGCAGCCGTGAAAGAGAAGCAGATGGTGGACAAGGAATCAGAGGAAAGGGAAATAATAGAGGAGGAGACCCTGGGCTTGAAAATAATGGGGCAGCCCAACAATGAAAATCCGTTTGTCCATAGCGATGAGGAAACATTTCCTTAGGATGTTCTCAAAAAGACTCAGCATGTGGAGCGAGAGGCAAAGGGTAAGGTAACTTGCTAAGGTTGTTCCTGGGAAGGAACTAGAGCCTGGGTATCAGTTCCCAAATAGCATCCCTGTTACTGGACCCAAGAGGGAAGGAAGGGCCCAGTCAAAAGCAGCAGAGCGAGTCCTAAGCTTGGAGGAGTGAGAGTCAGGGAACATCACCACATTTTTCTGTACTGTGTCCCCCTGAAAAATGTTGGTTTTGCTTGGTTCTGAGGAGAGCACTCATAGAGAAAGAACCGTAACATCTCAGAATCTTGAAGCTGACTATAACCTAAGGCTTTCTGGTCCTACCAACTTATAGACAAGGAAAGGGAGATTCAAGAAGATCCAAGAGCTTCTCCAAGGTTACACACAAATTAGGGGCAGAGAGCTAGAAAGGACCAAAGTCAATTTCTCCTCGTTCTCAGGAGAGTGCTTTTGGAGTTCCAGTAAATTTCCACACTTCTGAAGCCCTTTTAGCCATAGGCTCACGTTGGAACACTTCATTTCAATAAGTGGGTTAAAATGAACACTATGGGATAGTGAATAATAAAACTTTTTTTAATACATAATGACTTGTATAGGAAATATGACTCCTATCAATTAACCTGTGAAGTACATTTTGGTTTTGCAAATGATGAGGCTATTTTGTCCCTGTTGGGTGTCAGGGATCCTTTTCCAGATATTGTCACCAGCTGGGTTAGATGTTATATAGCATACATTGACATTTGAACTAGCAAATTTCTACAGTGAAAACAAGAAGTCTGGAGAAACTGGGTAGCAGTGTAGACAGTGC
Organism: Equus quagga; assembly: GCF_021613505.1. Classification (NCBI taxonomy): domain Eukaryota; kingdom Metazoa; phylum Chordata; class Mammalia; order Perissodactyla; family Equidae; genus Equus; species Equus quagga. The sequence goes on from NC_060273.1 coordinate 126,021,767, forward strand.
TGTTGCTTCCAAAGCACTCACTTTATTCCCCTCATTTATTTGATTGATGCTACAAAAACTTTAAGGGTTGTAAGGAATCAGGAGAGGAATGGTTTGGCTGGAGGAGTTTGCATGTTGAAAACTTCGGCTCTTGACAAGTGTCTCATGTTTTTATACCTCAAAGAAGGAGTGGATCACTGTAGAAGCAACCACTCCTCCCCCTTTTTTAATATGTAAAAGATTTCATTTAATTCATTGATTAATAAGGAAACCACTAAGATGTTACAACGGATTCAAAGGAGAATTCCCAATACCACACATAGGTGGCCAAATAAGTTATGTTGAAGTGAATTTTAAAATAAATGAGAAAACAGTAAAAATGTGCTAATATCCACAGGCAAATAATTGGTTGCATCCCACCAGACAAAATTTGGGCTTATATAATCAAGAATTACATTTTTGTTGATTTTCTACAAGTGACAGAATTGTAAAGTAGCTCAAAGACAATGAAAGGTGACAGATCTCATAGAATCAGATAACCTAGAAGGATATGCTAGACATATATGCCTTGTTTTCAACTGAAGACACCTAGTAATCTTTTGGTCCATTAAAATTCTTTCACAGTTTTACCTATGATTCACAACTACAGATTAAGAAACTCAACATAGAGAGTTAATAGCCTAAGCTGGATCCCTTGGTGATAGAGCTTGAATGGGAACCAAGATCTGCTTGATTCCAGGGACACCTCTCTTAACCTAAAGGGCACTAGTTCTCATTTGGGAGGGGTTCTGTGTCTCGGAGGATATTTGGCAATGCCTGGAGATGTTTTTGATAGTCACAATTTGGGAGTGCTTTTGGCTTCTAAGAAGTAGAAGCTAGGGATGCTGCTGAATGTTATACAATGTACAGGACAGCCCGCCACAACAAAGAAACGACCTGTTTTTGAAAAGTATCTGCTATTAAAAGGTGATATTTCCTTTGGACATATGTAGGTTACACACAACTATGAACTTACATGCCAAGGCCGCTATAAAAAGCAAAAAGCACACTTTTCAGAGGATCATCTACTTAAGAGTCTTCCATTAGCATGTAAATCATTAAAGAATTGAAAGGGCTAAGAGCAACTGGTAAAATTCAATGAGAACTTCTGGTAATTGGCACAGTACAAACATGGACTAATAGCATCACAATAGTATTTATTCGACTTTCCCAGAGGCACTGCTTAGGGGGAGGGGATCATGCCAGGGAAGGTATTCACTTGGCAACATTATCATGAAACTTACCTGAATTTGGAAATAAAGGCAAATGAGAAGTATATATTTAAGCATTAGATGCAGAATAAATTAGATTCTAGCATATATTTAAATTTTCTTTTAATACCTACTATGTGCTAGATGTAATGCTAGGTGCAAGGGGTATATGAAGACAGGAGTTTATGAGCTAGTAGGGAAGACAAACATGCACAAAAAAGATTATAATGCAGCATGATCATTCCAGGATCCTAAGGGAAAGCAAGGTTAAGATTGCAAAGAGGAGCGAGAGGAGGCGAGGCAGAGAACTCAGGCTGATGCTAGGAGGATGGACTAAGAATAGTAGTAGAGGGAGGGCAAATTCTGGGCAGATGGAATTGCACTGTTCAGATGCATATCGGTGAGAGGGATTAGTGTGTTCTCAGAGCGTAACTGAAAGGGTGGGAAGGGCAAGGTGACTCATGTAAGATGACAATGAATCAAGAAGAGCCTCCTATATGGGTTATTTCCAGTTTTTTGGCTATACTGAATAAAGCTGCTATGAATATAGCACAGGTCTTTTGTGAACATATTTTTTTAAATTTCTGTTCAATAAACACTTAGGAGTGGAATTGCTAGATCATAGAATAGATATATATTTAACTGTATAAGAAATACAATACAATTTTTCAGAGTGGTTGTACCATTCTATAGTCTGACCAGCAATTGTAAGAATTCCTGGTAGTCCACATCCTTGCCAATATTGAATGTTGCCAATCTTTTAAATTTAAGTCATTTTAGTGGATGCATAGTGGTATATGATGATTTTAATTGGCATTTCCCTGATGATGAATGATGTTCAGCATATTTTAATGTACTTATTGGCTATTTATAAGTCTTTCTTTCATTTCCAAGTCTTGCCCATTTTTAAAGTGTGTTGTCTTTTTATTGTTAAGTTGTAGCTGTGCTTTATGTGTTTTGGATATATCTTTTGACAAATATATATGTTGTAAATATTTTCTTCCACTCTGTAGACTACCTACTTATTTTCTTAACAGTGTCTTTTGATGAGCAGAGATTTTTTTACTTTGATAAAGTCTAATTTATCAATATTTCCCTTTTACAAACAGTGCTTTCTCTGTTCAGTGTAAGAAATCTTTGCCTACCTCTCATCATGAAGATTTCCCCCATATGTTCTTCTGAACACTTCATAGTTTTAGCTTTTGTATTTAAGTCTATGATGCATCTCAAATTACTTTTTTGTGTATGATGAGAGATGAGTCAAGTTTCACTTTTTTGCACAAGTGGGTATCCAGTTGTCCCAGAACCATTGACTGAACAAAACCATCCTTTCAACCCTGTTGAATTTCTTTGGCACATTTGTTGAAAATCTTTTGACCCTATAAATGTGGGTTTATTTCTAGACTTCTCTATTGTGTTCCATTGATTTATCTGCCTATCCTTTTGTCAATACTACTCCATTTTGATTTTCACAGCTTTATAGTAAGTCTTGATATCAGGTAGATTGTCTTCCCACTTTGTTCTCTTCTCTCTTTTTTCCCCCAAAATTGCCTTGGCTACTCTGGGTCCTTTGCTTTTCCATACATATTTCAGAATCAGCCTGTCAATTTCTACAGAAACACCTCTTGGGATTTTGATTGGGATTGCATTGAATTTATAGATCCCTTTGGGGAGAATTGACATCTTGTCGATATTGAGTGTATCAACCCATGAACACGTCAACCTCTATTTAGGTCTTTTTTTTTTTTTCAAATCTCCCAGCAACACTACATATTTTTTCAGCACAGAAGTCTTGTACTTCTTTTATTGAATTATCCCTAAATGGTTTTGGGTGCTGTTACAAATTTCATTTTCCAATCTCATTTGCTTTTTTAAAAAAAATGAAAAATCCTCATTGTTTTCTCATTGTGGACAATATAAAGATATAGAGAAGAAAGTATCAGTTATAATCCTACCGTCAAAGGTAATTATTATTAGCATCTTGGTGCATATCCAATAGTCTTGTTTGTATGCATACCTACATATGCATATTTTAAAAATGTAAAAAAAAAAATTAAATCTAACCAACACCAGTATAACCCAAGAGGCGTTAAAAGGCAGCCCTGGACCTACATTGGGTTGTCTTTTTAAAATCCCTACATACATTCATTGTTTGGAAATCAGAAGACAGTTTTCTGATGGAAACAATGTTTATATGATAGGTTATCAATTCAGGCCAAAAGAACGAACAAAAACACCCCTCCTTAGCCCATAATGGCTTTTAGCTCTCTGATCTGAGCCTATTTCTAAATGCTTTTAAGGGAGCATGATCTCCACATCTTTATCAACTTTGGATCTCTTAAAACCCTGTGAGGGGAGAGAGAGAGGCTAGATCTGGTGGACAAGGGTGGAGCAGCCGGAGCAGGAGCAGGAGGGTGGGTTGTACAGGAGCCTGTACCAACACTGCCTCCGGGAGCTCCTGTGTGTAAGCTCCAGAAGTCAGCTGGGCTCCTGCAGTAGGAGAACTGGGTAGTAGCAGCAGTTTATCTGTGTTAATCATTCCCAAAGTAATCCTACTGAAGGCAGAAATTCAGGAGGTCCAATGTCAGGGTCATCATATTGTCCCAGAAACATGGCCCAGCAACTAAAAGGTAATCTCACAATAATTTAATACTTGCCTCTCTCAAACACTGTGCTGTCAATTACATAGTCCACAGAACTATTTGTTTCAATCTCCTTTTGCTCTCCTGTTGGCTTCATCCTATAGCTTTTCTAGAGTTCCCTTCTCCAAATCTTGTAAAACTTCTTTCCTAGTAATATCCTCTGTGCCTCTTTCCTTCTTCTCCCACCCCGTTTCTCCAATTCCATGTTCCCTAAGCCCAAAGAAGCATCCTGGCAATGGCAGAACCCTCTCTCAGTAGACAGGGGCAAGGGATGTGCTGGGAAGGCCTCCACATAACAAGTTCCATCGCATCTCTCCGAACATAAAGTTCCTCTGTCAGGAAGAGCCTGTGTGATTGGGAAGACTTCGGGGAAGTCCTGGAGGCCAGGGGAAGATAAGACATTCATAAGAATGGATTTCTATTCCTACGTGTAAAGGTAATAGATACACAAGAAGGTACTCTAGAAGCAAGCCATTTTCAGAAACTTTTCATCCTATTTCCTTTGAGCCTCCATGATTAAACTGCCCCACAAATTGGCTCAGCCCTGTGCTCAGAGGAGGGGATAGGTTTGGAATTCCTGGGGAGTTACAGGTCAGGAGGGAGCTGCTCTGCCAGTACAAAACAGGGAAGCTGGCACCGTGGCTGTCCACGCTGTGTTGATCTTTTGGTCTGATACTTGTTTTTAGTTTCCCTTTCCTTTAATTATGGTCTTTCCATATCTGACCTGAACAGTACCATTCTCTGGTTTGTTAGTTAATTTTAATGATAACAGCATCATACCACTAGAGTAGCTGCTCAGGTCACAGTGTATTGCAGAGAGCAGATTGTTAATTAAATAGTAATGTTTTCTGAATTTGGAAGTAATTCTTAAAGTTATTAGTTATTGGTTACCTTGAAACTATAAAAAAACCCAAAACATCAGTATACAAAATCAGTACATAATTAGCAAGCTGCCCTGCAAGAAGCAGATCACATCACACTCTGTCCGAAAGGAACAGCTTTGCTGACGAGGCACTGACATAGTTAAGAGAAACCATGAATCACGAGGGGCCAGGAAAATGGTGCTGCCCAGCTCACATTCAGAGGCAGCATAATTTATGAAGCGCTGAGGACAGTGGGAGGTAGGCTGTCAGAAATGCTAAGTTCTCTGTGGAATTATTACATTCCCTTTGAAAGATTCGATGTCATTGAAACGAGGTAATCCGGGGAAGCTTGGAGGTTCTATGCAATTGCGAAAAGTGCAAAGATACTTGGAAACGAAGCCAAATTTCTTCAGCCCTTTTCCCACTGGAAATCAGGCCCAAGGTCTTATGAAAACAGACTTTCTTTTTAAGCACCAGGAGGAAATACTGCAAGAAAGATGCGTATGGCACACAGAAACTTCTGGATCCACGAATACCAGAATGGTCAGAGCTATACAGAAATTGCGTCAACTCTTCCTTTAAGATCTGTGTTTCCTTTATCCCTCAGCACAATCGTTTCAATTATTTAAGATCATATATTGTCCATGGGTTCAAGGGAAAGAAAGAAAGAATGTAAAAAGTAACAATATATGTTGATGCCTTGAGCAAACTTATTATCAGTCATTACATTTATTGTGCCTTTTGATGAGTAATAATATCTAACATTTATCATTGGATGCTTCCTAAGTGCTGAAGACAGCGCTGAGTGCTTTGTATGAGTTATCTTATTTAATCCTGTCATAAATATAAGCACCACCTTCAATTTAGAGATGGGGAAACTGAGGCTTAGAGAGGCCAAGCAACTTGCCCAAGATCACACAATTTATCAAAGGTGGAGCCTATATTCCAGTCATTTCCTTTCGCTTTTACAAAGGTATCAAGGTTTAATCTAATAAAAAGATTAAAATGACTAAATCTACTTGACATTTTGGAACGCAGTATGATTCACCTTGAAGAAGAGCACTCTGGATTCTGGCATAGCACACCGGCGATTTCTCTTTGTCAAGTGATTTTTATACAACTCCTGTCTGGTCCATAATGGCCCTGTGGCATGTACTCTCTGAATATAGATGAAATCACTCTGCTGTTAACGCCTCAACAAGAGAGAAAGTTTATTCAACTCTGAAAAGTGGCATCCGCAAACTATTCCAAAACCACCTCACATGATTTTCAGACCCTTTTTTTCTCTCCCTGTTCATATACTCAGCTTGTCCATTAGGACTTGGATCATAAAGAGATTTCTTTTAATAGGTTGTATTATTTTCTGTCAAGCAGCTGTTTATTTCCTTGGAGGTCCATTGTACCCACTATCCATTTCCATGGGGGTAGGTAGTCCTGTTTCTGAGGTATTTACAAGAAATTTTATAACGGTTTCTATGGAGACAAAGGATGAGAACATTACTTCAAGCCATTTAAAATGATAATTCGCCAAAACAAATGCACCTAGTTTTGTTCACTACCTGGCCATTGAAAGGTCGAGGGTGACTTGGTTGGCAGTTTGAAGAAAGCTTTCGCTCCTCACTTCTCTGCATCAGGCAGCTACCTGGTCAGAAAATTGATTTCCAGGTACACGAATGGCCACAGAGCAATTTTAGCAACAGTTTTAGCTGAACCTTTGCGGTAAACAACGCCATTTCCTGGGTGCAAAGTGATTGGACTTCAAAATGAACCATCAAGCCCACAGGCAAGCTTGGTACAGCAAGTGGGCCTGCTTTCCAGGCTGGGAGTGAAGCTTTGCTCTTCCGAATCCAATATCAGGAACAAGCCTTTCCCAGGTATGTCTGATAACCAGCATAAATAGAGGTCCCTCACAAGGGAAGCCTTTCGATTCTGCTCAGTTCAACAGGTGGTTATGGGGACGCAGAGTGGCACTGTGGAAAGAGAGCAGGTTTCGGGCCCCCAGAGCTGGATTCAGATCCCAGCCTTGGCTGTGGAGCCCTGAGAGAATTACTTATCTGCCTCAAGGCTCTTTCTTCACCTGGAAATTAAAGACAATAATGCCTCCATTGGCAGGTGTTTTAAGGATTAGAAATAATATATATGTAATCTGGGTCCCCCATGTTCCTATCTCGGAGAGGAAGCAGAAGCTAGGAACAGTTAGAAGCAAATTATATCCTCTACTTGGGTTTCTCAGAGCACAACAAAGGAGCCCCTGTTCGTAGTCGACAGCAACACTCCCCAGAATAAACTCTCCCCATTCTCCTCCCCAAAGTCCTGCCTTCATAGGGCTATCCTTTCTCTTCCCTTCCTCCCACCTCATTAGTTCAATTTCTCTGGTTCCCGGTCTCTCAGTTCTGTATCAGGAATCTGGCAAAAGTCTGATAACCCTCAGAGGGAAGAGAATAGAAACTGTAGCGCAAAAGCCAGGATTCTCTTTCCATGGGAGCAGGGGCATGGCAAGGGCTATGAACACACACTATAAACAGGTTTGCTCTGTCATACACACACCACACTCACCTCAGTGCTGGGAACCTGGTAGGGGCTCAATGAAAAGGTTCTAGATTAAGGAGCATCTACAGTGTGTCAGATTCTTCTCTCATGAGTTTGGGGGCTGGAGTACCATAATAAGTAAGATAAGTTCCCTGCTTAAGAAGTTCACAGTTCAGAAGTTATTCTTGAATTCAGGTGTCTGTTTTAAGCAGCTACATCATCAGTAAAACAATGAACATGCACTCAGTTATTTCCATCAAATATCCTAGGCAGAGTAAAAATTTACATGGCATAAATAACAAATCAATATATTGGTGGTATAGAGACAACTAGTTTCAAAATGACCAGGCAACATTTCTTAAAAAAAACAAAAACAAACATACCAAAAAAAAATCAGCTCATGAAAAGCAAGTTATTTAAGAGATGCATTTACCAGTTTTACATTTTGCAACAAATGCTATTTGTGCACTGTATGATAATGGAAGTGTTACCAATGTACATAAATTGTGTCATTGCTTCTTACCAATTATGTCATCCATTCTAGGACGAGAATGATAATCACAGATATTTCTTCATTAATTCCTTGTTTCTTTCCTCTTTTGTAACTTCCACCCTATTCTAGAGCTAAATGGGTTGTGGAGTCTAAAATCAGCTACTTATTAACTGTATTTTGCTGCAAATTACTTGACCTCTCTAAGCTTCAGTTTTAACATCTGTTATGTGGGGTTAAATTTAACAGTATCTATCTCACGAGATTGTTGTAAGGGTTAAATGAAATAATGTATCTTTAGCACCTAACACAGAGTCTGGCACACTGTGCCAACATTTAACAAATGGTGGTTATTGTTATTGCTGTTACTATCATTATTATTATTGCTGTCGTACTAATTTATTATAGGAGCTGGGCTCTAGGAGGTACAAATAGGAAATAGCTTTATTTTTAAATTTCATTGCCTTCAGACATGTTCTGTCTTATCTCCCTTTCCTTCCCCTGGACGATACCTCAGACAGATTCAGTGTACTCTGCTGTTACTTTAGGCTATTAGACAAAAGTCTCGTTTTCAGAATTTAAAAAGTCTAGTCCAATCTAAATCAAACTTCCATTTCCCATGCAGTTTAAAACTTCTTCCCTCTCCCCAGCGTAGGCCTGGCCAAGGAGTCCACAGACCATCGGAGGGAGCAGCACGGAGCCTGTTCCTCGACCCTCCTTGTTCTTCCTTCTCTGTCACCTGCTCTGACTCCTTCAGGATGAGCGGTGGGACGGGAAAGGGGTGCACGGGAGTAGAGGAGATGGTGCTGCTGCTCCCTGAACTTCTTTTTTGGTTTCTCTTGACAAGCTCTCTCAAACGGCTTCGGTCCCAGCAACTGTCCAATGCTGGCCCTTCCTTTAAGGAGCACTGTTGCCTCCCCGCTGTCAAGAATGTCAAACACTGCTCTGTTCTCCCAGGAAAGTGGTACTCTGGCACAGCAGGCAGCCCCGGAACAAGCTACCTCCTGTGCTGTCTATTTGGCTTATGGGAAAGTCACTCCCCTTTTCCTGTCAGTTTCTGGAGGGACAGGCTCTCCATTGCTGTTCACTGGCCCTGTCCACCTCCAATGAGGGTCAGGCATCAGCCTCTTCACTTCCCAAACTCCAGGGAACACATGATTTGAAAAGAGAGACAAACCATAGCACTTTCTACTTTCGCAAATTCCCTTATGTCCCAGGCTCTTCTTTTCCACTTTGCTGGATGTCCTGGGACAACAGGAAAAGTCCCATCCAGCATCCTGTTACATTTTCATTATGCCTGATCTTTTACAACAGTCTCCTAATTGGTTTTCCTGCCGCTTATTGCCCACTATTTCATTCCATCCCACATCTAACTGCTAAATTAATCTTTCTCAAAAAACACTGAGTCTTGTCATATTTCTCTTTTCAGTCCATCACTGTGGCTTCCACAGGTTGGCTACCATCCCAAAAGCCCTTTCAAAAATAAAAGAAAAAGCTTAGGGTCCCCAAATTGAATGTAATCCCAGAAGATTAAGTCAGATATCACAGTAGTGGAGTTTCTGGGAGTCCCCAAGGCTCCTGTGACACGGGTTTGCTTCTTATGTCAAATAAACTCCCCAGGCGACAAACATGAACTCCACAAGTTCAGTGAGGTACGGACAGTGTGATCAGGGATTCCCGAGGCACTCGAAAGGATGTCCTCAGTATACAATTCCAGCTTCATCATTTCATCAAAATCCTCTAAATTTTTAGGAATGACTCATTGGCTGGACATTACCCGATCACTTAGAGCCAGTTTCTCCGAGAGCCACGCTCTACATCCAGAAAGTGCAAAGTGCAAATTCTAGAGAACTAGAATTTTGGGACTCAGAGAACCTCTAATTCCACTTTCCTGTTTTACACATGACAAAATAGTGACTCAGAGCGGTTGTGACTTCCCAAAGTCACGAGGTCATTTGAGGCACAACCAGAATCAGTCCCCAGGTCTCCTGGAGTCAGGCCAATTTCACCATCCCAGGTGGTAGTGTGCCAGGTGGTTTCATTTCTTTGTAAACCACCGTCCAGTTAGTCCCTGTACTGCGGAAAGTTGCCCATATGTAATGGAAAGGGGATGTTCTTTCTAAAATTGGTATTAGAGCCTTCTCTAATAACATGTAAGGAGAAGAAAATTACAACTATTAAAAAGAATTAAAATGGTCTACAGACACAGAATTTGTCTCCAATGATGCTGATGGATCTTTTTGGTAATGAAGGGGAAAGCCCAGAACACATCCTGGATGCGAAAGGCTGAGACGAAACAAGCCAAATTGCTTTAAATAATAAAGTAACAGGAATTTCCCATTTCTAGTTGGATTGGGAGGGAAGTATTTTGGCAGGCCCAGGACTTGGGGAAGAGAAAATAAGAGGGGGAAGAAAGGTCCTGGAGATGAGTAGAGTGGGCAGAGCAGAGGGGAAAATGGCTAAAAAGAAACTCCCTATGGCCAAAACTTTAGAAGCAAAGAAGTTTTATATCCGAATGTAAGTGCTTTGCTGTACTGTACTCTCATCACCCTTCATGATCCACATATCTTCAGTAAAAGTTCATTATACACAACAACGAGTACTAGAGGTGCCTTGAGGAATAAAGGATGAGGCCATTTGCCTGTGCCTGGGGCAAAGGGGAGCAGAGAGAGTAAAGAAATCCTGCAAAATCCTGACTGCTGGGCTGCTGCGGTCAGCAGAATAATAGCCCCCAAAGATGTCCACGTGCTAACGCCAGGAACCTGTAAATGTGTTACTTCCACAGCAGGCAAAGGAGAATTAAAGTTACGAATCAACAGATAAGGAAATTCTCCTGGGTTATGCAGGTGGGCCCAATATAATCACAAAGCTCTTAAAAGTGGAAGAGAGAGGCAGAAGAGGTCAGGGTGACTTGACGTGACGAGGACTCCACCTCCCACTGCGGCTTTTACAGAAGGATGAAGGCGGCTGTGAGCCAAGAACTGTGAGTGGCTCCAGAAGCTAGAAAAGACACGGAAATGGACCCTCCCCTCGAGCCTCTGGAGAAGAATGAAAGTAGCCCTGCTGACACCTTGATTTAGCCCACTGAGACTTACGTTGGACATCTAACCTACAAAACTGTAAGCTAATATATTTCTATTGTTTTAAGCCACTAAATTTGTGGTGATGTTTCACAGCAGCAATAGAAAACTAATACAGTTACCTGATTTAGATTTGATAAGAATCTTAATACTTGTATTTAACTCAAATGTTTGCAAGTCCTTCAGCTTTCTGGGTTGAACCCTGTGAAAATGCAGAGCTGGCCCCAATATTTCCAAAGATTTCCAAAGTGGTAAGGGGCTGACATTCTACTTGGTGGTTGTCCCGGACAGTTACTGTATGATCAAAGCATTTGATTATTTCCTGAATTAAGTATTTCCACGTGATTTATTTTGGCATTCAAGTCCCTATACAGCTTGCCTCAGTCTCTTTTCCTACTTCCTCTCCCACCATTTCTCTTCACAAATCCTATACTCCTGCTTAATTGGACCGTTGGTACCTTAAAGATTTTCGTCTCTACTTTTGTTGGTGGGTTTTTTTTTAAAGATTTTTTTATTTTTCCTTTTTCTCCTCAAAGGCCCCCAGTACATAGTTGTGTATTTTTAGTTGTGGGTCCCTCTAGTTGTGGCATGTGGGATGCCGCCTCAGCATGGCTTGATGAGCGATGCCTTGTCCATGCCCAGGATTCGAACCAGCGAATGTGTCCCCAGTCCCATCATCCTATCTCACCTCAGTGTTCCCAGGCATCATTCCTATCCTTTACTGTTCTGTTCCTTATCCTTCGATGTCTGACTCTGCTTAATATGTGCCAACATCCATCACCGATTTTAGCTTCAACTGATATCACAGGAATGATCACCAGTATCTATCCTACTCAGGGTAACCCCTGATCTCAGAGCAGCACAGATGCTCCTATCACCTCAAATTGTAATGTAACATAATTTCCTATAGCAGCAATTTCCACAAAAACGTGTTTTGGGGAACCCGAGTTTTGGGTGTTAATATCTGTTACTCAATAAAAGAGTTTCAAAGTCAAAGAAGGTTGATGAATTTTCAATGGAACAATTTGAAGGAGTTTTCTTTCCTGCAGAACTTCTTAAAGCCTTTAATATGCAAATGTAGATTATGAATCTCCGAGAGGGATATACGATATGTAGTGTGTCCCAAACTTATTTGACCTTGGAACTTTTTTTGTTGAAACTTTCTTGAAAGAATATTCTTCTGTGAAACATATTTAGTCTTAAAATAACATATTTAATTCTTATGGGTTAGGCATAGTTTCTTGTGAATTGACACAGGGAATATAGGCATTACTGTTCTAGCGGGACATGCATTCTAAGTTCTACAACTGCATCTTTTGAACACAGGTTGTGAAGTAGACAACTGCATGTAAGACCTTCCAACTCAGAACTGTGTGACTGTCCAGAAAGCAGAGGTAGATGACCACGTAGAAAGCATCTGGGACCATAGGTCAGAAGAGCTGGTATCTGGGCCTCAAATTTCCCACTATTAGCTGGGTATTCCCGAGCAACATTCAGCATCTTGTCCTCAGTTCCTTCACCTATAAAATGGAGTGCTTAATGACGATGTTAACATAAAAATAAATAATACCTGCTTCACGTACCTCACAGGAATTTTTAGGAAGATCTAATGATCTAATGAGGATCTAATGACATGACAACGTAAAAGCACTTCGAAAACAGTAACGCTTTTCTTTGTAAATATATATAAAAATATCATTATTTCCTAATTAACTTGGTTTTACAATACGGATAAGAATACAAACCCAAAGATAACCTTTAAACCTTATTTATTTATTTTCAAAATGCTTCAATCCAAATTATTTTCCCCAACACCAGTAATAAAAAACAATTCATCAATTTTTTTTTCACTTTTTTTCTCTTTCTAGATCTTCTTTCTGATAGAAGAACAGCACAGTGGCCAAGACAAAGGTGGAATCAGTGGAAGGAAGTAGAAGCCTGACATTTAATAAACTGGATAATCAGCATAAGCTTGGTCATTGTCGTACTTGAGCTTCAAGTGGAGTCTGATTAATTTGGAAACAATGCAATTGGGGCAAATTCCTTCCTTAGATTTTCAGGCAACTTTGGGTCCAAAGTTATTAGCTGTTACAAGCATTCCCACTGGCAAAAAGTGAGAGCATGCCTCTGTTGACAAAGCCTAAAACATCATCTGTGACACCATGAATGTTTCATTGCACAAAAGAGCAGGGAATACTAGTTACCACACTTCTCCATTTTTCATCTCATGTGATAGAGCAGAATACATCATGGGTCGTGGGCAACAGCAACATGCGTCTGTTTCTTGGCCCTCTCAGGGCCAGGACCGGAGTAATCTATTGCGTTATCTTATGGCATTCTGGGTATTCTTGAGCAATATTAGAGACTTAGACTAAGAGAATGAGGACTCTAAGTAACCTATTAAAGTATCATTTGTCTGGAAGGCTGTGATATGCTAAACCTGGATCAGCAATTAAGTTTAATTCCTTGCTCTATCTGTTTGGAAATGGAACCTTTAGCAAAAGTGGATGTGCTTTACCAACAAGTGCATTTTTAAAGTAATCTCCATTGTTTATCACTTTATTTATTTATTGAGGTAACATTGGTTTATAACATAAATTTCAGGTGTACATCATCATCATTATTGTTGTTTAACACTTTAATGGGAGAAGTCATAGATGATTCTAGGCAGGTGAATTACGCAAACAAACATGCACAAGGAGGGGCGCAACCTTATCATAGTTATATATGCATTTAGGTTTAGTAGCTACTTGGGGAATGGGAATTTTTCTCTTGATAAGACAAATTAGCAATCTGATTGAGACATTTTCTTTAAATCATCTGGTTGCTTTATCTTACCAGAAACTGTGCTTTGGATATTCCTTTCTTTTTGTTACTTTTATCATTTGATTCAAAGAGAGTAACATTTTAAGAGCAAGCATAGCTTACATGGGACTCTTTCCAAATTGTTTTACTTATATATTACTTTGTTTTTAATCTTTCTTTTTAAGTAAAGGATCTAAAAGTATATTCCACAAACAAATTCAAGAATCTGAATAGCTGGTGAACCACTTGTTTGCCATTTCATAGGTACGATTACTCTTAGTTTTACCCACAGTGATTCAGTGCTAAAAAATGGATAACAAAACTCAGTACTTTATTTCTCTGTTTTAGGTTTTACTTTGACCATGTAGCACATGCCACCGATTTCTAGGCATTAGACTGAATTTTTCAACAGTGAATTAATTAGCACAAATTTTTTGTTATAGTTGAGGGAGGGGGAGTAAATAAAATGGAGAGACAAGATTAAGCAGAGTTGAGGGAAACAGGTTATTTCATCTTTCAAAGATAAAGTTCTATGGCAGGAAGCTTCTTGGTACTCATTAGGAACACAAGCTTCCACACATGCATGGGAGAACGGGGAGCAAAAGGAATTTCAATTACTTTTTCATGAAATCTGACCCAGAGTGGAACAAAGAGAATTCTAAAGCTTTTGCATATGCCATATTTGGGGGGTTGGGGGGGACATCAATCTTTTTCCCCCTTCTCTGGTGTTGCTTGAACAAAAAGAATTATTGAAATTGAACTTCTTCAGGTTTTTATAAATCAAGATGTCAACAAATACAAGCACTAGTCCAGTTACAAGAGACTGTAGTTTACAGAATAAAACTAACCCTGTTTCTTTTTTTTAAGCTCTATAAAGAACACATTGTTTATTCTTGTGTAAAAACGTCATGTAAAGAAGCTCTCTGTCAGGTACTCTATTTTTATTTAGTTGTTTCATAACTCAATTATAATGTTCCCCTCTGTCTAATAATTAGCATACCCACAGTAATGAAGCTTGAAAAGCTGTTCTTTTCCCCACTGTGTGTCAGTTAAACTTCCAGATTGTTATGGAGAACGAGTTGTGCCTGTGTAGGTGAGTTGTCTTTCCCGCCTGCTCTGGCAGCTTGCCCCTGTGCAGTAGTTGAGGGTCAGCTCTTGGAGAAAGGCCCAGCCAGAGGCCTGAGCAGGGACTTCCTGCCATCTGCAGCACAAGGAAAGATGTCAGCAGGAAGCGCTCAAACGGCTCCTCTCCAGCTCTCCCAGGATGACCAGTATTTCCCCCAGTTCCACAACTAGGGAAATTTAAAAGTCACTTGATGTACACGTTTTGAGCCCTGGATTTGGTTGTCTTTCATGCCCGGGTTTTTGTGGCCACTTACCACCTTTTGAATACCCTTTCTATGTTTGAGGAATTCCCCACAGTATGAGTCCTGCCTCTCCATTGTATAAGCCCCAAATACACTTTCCCAGCTTCTCTTACAGCAAATTTCTGACCTAGGCTCAGCCAATCTGCCTTGCTTGTAGGAGAAATTGTTTTGGAAGAGAACAATGAGAGGAAGTAGGTGCCTCACAGAATCCATTTTCTGGGGAAAGTGGCAGTGGAGGTTTCTGGCTCTGGAGGAGGAGAGTGGTGGAGATTCTGGCATCCAGGGTCCAGTGCTAAGAGTGTTCACTGAGATGAAGCGGCTGGGGCCACAGGCATCTTCCTGTGGTAATTGTGCCGGATGCAGTGCCTAAGAATAAGATCTTCTTTGCAATAAAAAAAAATTAAAGGCATCTAATGTACTTGTTCATTAGACACATGCATTCTGAAAATCAAAGCATTTAACTTGATTTGTTGGAATTTTTAAAAAGTTATTAAGATGATAAATTTTAAGTGCATTATTTTCCATATGCAAGTTGTATAGCTTGAGATAAACAGACTCAAAGACCAAAGTATTTGTGGGGAACTGGTGTGTCATGGTTATCCTTCAGGTATTGTGGGGACACATGTGGGTTCATATTTAGTTTGAATATTATCATTTACCCATTTCTGAACTTCTTTCTCTCTCTTCTTCCACTCTCTTCTCACATCTGTATTATTGCACTACTATGATTTCTCATAGGGTTGGTTGGACAGAAGTTCTCTGGTATACAGCATGGCATCTGGGCAGGAACTCCATTAGCTGGGTTGGGAAGAGGGTTTACAAGTAGACTACATAAATCTCCTAGTGTGAAAGAAGAGCAGAAAACACCATCCAAATCAGTGAAAAATGAATTTTTTGAAGTACATGCTATTTTATTATTTTCCAAATAATTTGCATAATATATAAAAAAAGATATTTGTTACAAATAGGTCAATTAGTTTAAAAAATACAAGTCATTGTTGGCCCCTGGTAATGGACCATGACCACTCTTGAATTATGGAAATAATAGCTGGACCCAGAATTTGAAGATATGCTTGGAGAGTACTAGCCGGCCCCTTCTTTTCAGGGGGAAAAAAATCATAAAATGTTTTCTCAGCCAGCATAACACACTACAACTGTATTACTGCAACATTACAAATTTATGGGCTCTAAATCAGTGCGTTTTAACCACAGAGATAAATTCTGAGGGATGAGGAATTTATAAACTCAGTACAGAGTACTAAGTTACAGGAATCACAATTAAAAATCTTCCCTATTTTCTGGCCCCCTCTCTGCCGTGATGTTGAAAAAGACTGGTATTCTAAACTCTAATGAGCCATTCTTTCTTCAGTCATTCTATTGGTTTTTAAAGTTATCTCCTCTTCCATCCCATACCTTGTGTCGTAATTTCTGCATGATAGTAGTCCTGCTATGTGTATTGTTTGGTTATTAGTGACTCAAGCAAAGAGAACTTCAATGTCTTGGTAGAGGTCCCTCAGGTGAGGCTGTAACTGACTACATGGAGAAGGAAGCCTCAGTTTACTCTGCTAGTTCAGGAGTGCTCACCATTACTTTGTAATGTTCCTTCCAGTTCCATGAAGCTACATGATTGCTTTGTATGTTTTATTAATTCTGTGATTTCCGCTATATATACAGAAAGGTAAGAGAACAATATCCTCACATCAGTATTAATTTTTTCTGCCTATCTTCCTTTAAGTCCTACTGGTGTTTTATTATTAATAAATGATTTGAAACTCAGTTTTGAATTCTTTTCTCAACACCATTTCAATATTTCTATAATTCTGAAAACAGCACCTCTAAGGGTAGGAGATATAGCCATGTCACTGGAGTGATGTAGATTCGGTTCCTCCAAGGCCAGGAAGATGGCCTGGTTCTGTCTTTGAGCTCCATCCAGACGTTGGTGTGCAGGTGTGGGAGAGAGATCTCCCTTCAAAGAAGGACATGCTACCCAGCCGGGAGGAGTGTCAGCATCTGCAGGGTCTGCCTCTGCTGCTAACAAACAATTCTCTGGAGATCACGCCCTACCTGAGGTAGCTCGCGTCTGATGAGTGAGACTAGGGTATAAAAACCAGGCCTTTCTGTCTGGACACAGGACACTCTGATGGATAATATTTCCTCCAGATATCTCCACCAGATTGGTTGAGGCTTTATCATGCCCACACTGAGGTTGAGTTCTTCCTCTGTCCAATCCTATCTCCTTTTCCTTTCAAAGAGTTGATCCCTAATAAACACGTTGCATCCAAAACAATTCCAAATTCCTCTGCTTTCAGAGAACCTAACCTGCGATGGTAGGCAAGTCGCATAGGATCTGAAGAATTTTCCTGTCAAGGTCTGAATGATCTAGGCCAGAATTTTGCAATGTTCCTTGTCCTGAATCTACCTATGGATGTGTCTATCTATTTTTTTTTAAATAATTTTTTCTTTTGTTTGGTTGTGGTTTTAATTTTCCTTTTGTATTTGTTTGTTTGGAGAGTTTTGTTTGTTTGTTGGGAGGAGCTGTAGGAAGCTCTTTATACATTAGAAACCTGAAAAGAGTAAGATGCTGATTTCCCCATCAATTTCTACTGTCATTGAAAGATGTATTCTCACTGAAAAAAATACTTGGTTCTATTACATGAAGTAATTTACAGTTAAAGGATTTGTATATGCAATATCATGGGTAAACTCTCTTTGTTAATATGAAATCTATGGAAATATTTAATTAATATAAATCTTGAAAGAAGTTGGTCAAATAGATAATCTTTGTCCAGTCTTCTGAAATGGAAGCACAGTGCTCCCAGCTTTTCATTTTCTCCATCTCCAGATCACATACGATCCTCTCTTCTCCGTCCCTTACTGCATCTAGCTTGGGTCCTTCCTGCATCACTTCTTACTTGGATCCTTGTGTGATGAGCCCTCCACGTCCCTGCCTTTGCCTATGCTTCTCTCTCCCCTTCATACAACTTTCAGAGTAATTTTTCTAAGTTGCAAATCTGATCAGGTCATTCCTCTGCTTAAAATCCTCCAGTGGCTCCCCAAGGCTATTCAAGAATTTAGAACCAAAGTCCTTTTCATGGTACTCCTACAAAACTCTTCATGAATCAGTCTTCTTCACTTTCCAGCTTTATCTCCACAACTGTCTCCCAGTCACCCCACTTTATGTAAATTCCCTGTAGCTTCCGGAATGTGCATGATCTCTCTTCCCCTTTTGCCTTTGTACATGCTGCTCCCTTTGTTGAAATGCCCTTCTACACTTTTTTTTTAATTTCTCCCACCCCTCTTTTTAATTTTTATTTATTCATTTACTTTTGAGGAAGATTAGCCCTGAGCTAACACCTGCCATCAATCCTCCTCTTTTTGCTGAGGAAGACTGGCCCTGAGCTAACATCCATACCCATCTTCCTCTACTTTATATGTGGGACGCCTGCCACAGCATGGCTTGCCAAGTGGTGCCATGTCCGCACCCGAGATCCAAACCAGCGAACCCCGGGCCGTCGAAGCAGAACATGTGAACTTAACCACTGCGCCACCGGGCCGGGCCCTCTTCTACACTTTTTAAAAAAATTATTATTTTTTATGTAGCTAAGGCTTATTCTTTCCTCAAGGCTCCATTCAAGCATCAAGCAAGCTCTTGGCAGAGGTATTCCTCCATCCCCCAGAGGACCCACTGCCACTAACACCTCTCATAGCACTTAGAAGACTATATTGAACATGTAAGACTGTTACAGTCCTCTCCACACTATGAGCTCCTCAAAGAAAGAAATGTTATCTGTGCGTCCCCAGCTCTGAGTGCCGTGCCCGGTGCACGATGAGTCCTCCGTAAAGTTTTGTACCTTTCTCCAAACTTGTGTATGGCAGCTACTGCTTCTAGCAGATGTTTGCATCCCCCTCCACTGCTCAGCAAATACTGTGTTGCTCAATACTACATACTGTAGGTGCTCAATGAATGCTTGTTGAGTGGATGACCATACTGCTGTTGTTCTAAGTATTACCATTCTACCTCCAGTAAATGCTTAAAAGACTCCACTTACCAGGAGGAGCCTAGAAAAACATTTTCAGTGTTGACTGACCCGTTGAAGTCTCTGAAGATGTTTTTATTTCATTCCGGAGCAGTCGCCTAAACCATGAACAACCAGCTAATAGTATTCACAGGAGAGCGACTTTGTCTGTTTGCCTAGACTGTTTGTGATATTAACTATGCAAATAAATATTTTGATTGTTCATTTGGGAGAAGAGGATTACTTGATGACTGTCTTGAAGTATATGTAGGCTTATTATGAGGAGGAAGATGACTAATTTTTTCTCCCATTGCTACAGCTGATTCAATGAGGAAAAGCACTTACATTGTATCAGTGGTTAAAGATAAGAATTTCTTTACCAGAATTCAGGGACTTTTGTGAAAACTCTCTCTTTGCAGATGTGACTAGATGACATCAAAATTCTCATTTTCACTCTGAGTCTGTAAAATGTGAAATGATGTCATCACAGTGACCGACTGCCACCAATAAAGAGGCTGCTGAATTAGGTATTACATTCTCCAGTTACTACCTTCAGATGAGAGTCGGTGGTACATGCTGTGAGTGTAGGACCATCTTGAGCACGGCTGAAGAACCGCAGCATTACCCTCACACTTGAATCTCACTGGGGAGAGAAAACACGAGACGAGTTAAGTTCTAGTATAACGCAGCTTATTATTATATATGATACAGATTATAAGAGCAGAGAATGGCTTTCAAAGGAGTTAGGAGTCAGAGAGGAGCAGGGAAGGCCATTCAAGGCAGGGGGAAGAGTTGACAGATGTGCCAGTATGTTTGTGTGCTCACAGACCAGATAGGGCTTAGACCAGCGCTACTGAGGAAGAAAGCATTCCTAAACATCTACTCCACAGGTATGATGTACCAAGCTCTGTGCTAAACCCAGCACGTGCATTTTCTCATTCAATCCTCATAATAACTCTAATATATAGTTAATAACACCATCTCAGTTTGCAGTTGATAAAACTGAGACACAGAGAGGTTAAGTGACTTGCCTAAGATCATAGAGCTGACAATTGATGGAACAGGCCATTCAAACTCAGGTTGTCAGACTTCAGCTACTGGGACTAAAATTTGGTTCAGAAACATTAGTAATCACTTCCCAAAGGCAAGGCACAAACTGGAGTGGAATTGTGGGGCTTGAAATCAGGGAAATATCTTCCTCAACAATATACTCCCCCATAACAAGCTCCACATACAGGTATGCTGTAAATGTCTGTGAATGAACAGGCTATTTTCAAGGAGTACATACTCTGGTAGGGAAGAGACACATGCATAAGCAGCTCGGATGTTCTAAAGGCTATAGGTCCTGGTAGGTCAGATGGGATAAAACCCTGAGGGGAGAGGGAGATATCCTAGAAGCAGCGAGGAGGCATTGAGGTTTTTGAGCAGGAGAGTGACATGATGAAAGCTTATTACTGAAAGCTTAATCTGCTGACTATGTGCTACCTGTTTCTTTATTGTCAGCAACATTAAGCCACTTGGAACTCCAAGCGAGTTAGATCTGTGGTGATAGAAAAGAGGAGGAAATATTTCTCTCTCTTTTGTCCTGCTCACCAAAATTCTGCTAAATTGGTTTAGATGCTGGGACAATAAATTGGAGTAAGCAGAAGCCTAAAATCTGAAGGTGTGCTGATGCTCTCTGTCCAATCACTATTGTTCCTAAAAATATAAGGAGCCCCCAGCCTGGAGGGCTAGGGCAGAGGGCTGGAAAGGGTGTATGTTGCAAATCTCCAAGAGAGCTGAGATCTAAGGTCATTCATGTATGATTGTTTTAGAGTTATCCATTTCTTCATTCAGTTGGTCATTCAATGAATATTTGTTTATTGAGTGTCACTGAGTACCAGGTACTGTTCAACGTCTGGGGACGTAGACACTTGTGTGAGAAGAAGTATAACAAGACCACTGCCTCGATGGAGTATGCAAGCCAATAGGATAATTCAGACCATAAACATTTCAGAGAGTGACATGTGACTACAAAGAAAATAAAACAGCAACAAGATGAAGAGTGACTGAGGATGGGGGAGTAAGCATTTTAAAAAGGACTCTCAGAGAAAATCTCTCTATGGAAATGACAGTCCAGCAGACTTGAATAATGAGAAAAAGCCAGCCATGCCAAGAGCAGAGGGAAGAGCATTCTAGGCAGAAGAGACAGCCAGGGCAAAGGCCCTGAGGTTGGAACTAAGAGGAAGGGGCAGCAGGAACTTTGGGCTTTTCCTAATAGCTGCGTTCAAAACTTTGAAAAGTACAGGTGAAATCCTTCCTCAAATACTATGTCAGTAAAATATTTTAACCATTTGATGATTCTCATTATTAACTTTATTCTTAATAACCAATTAAAATTTTCCATCTGAAAAAGACAGATATTGTATTTAAAAAAATTAATTTGAGGATAAACTGACAAATAACAAAAAAAAAGAAATCAAGATCATGGATAATAAGGAGTCAAAAATATGGATGAAGGGTGTCAGAAGATCACCGTGAGGAGAGGGGTGGTGCTGAGGGCTGGTACCGAAAGGCTGAAAATCATGGACTATTTATTAATTTAATAAATCTGTCTTGATGTCAATATAATCGAATGTTGCCACAAAATAATGGTCTCCTGCTGCTACACAAATGTTGAGGCCAAGCTCTGATGTTTATTTTCAAGACAGGAGACATTGATCCTTCACTAATAGAATATTACAAGTTTATTTCTATTATGCTAAGTAACCAAAGTTGATTTCATTGTTTGATTTGATGGATGTTGGTGTTGTCAGAGTTCAGAATGGTCTGGGGCTAGAAGGCCAACAGGATGAGTATTTTTTTTCCTAATTAGGCATCCTTGGATTTCATTCTAATAGAAAATCAATAAAGGAAAATTTTAGGGATACTTAGTCTCTGGATCTTTCTTCTGATGCCCACGAATTGGGACTGTTTGGCACAAGATTGTTCTCCCCTGGGACCAAAGAAACTCTAGAGCCAGACAGCGAGTGAGTTGGAGGGGGCCCCACCCAATTGGAAAGGCAACAGGAAAAGTGATGAGAGGAAAAAGACAGCTACAACAATAGAAGGAGGAAGTGAAGCCAAAAAAACAAGAGAAGAAGGAAAAGTTACAGTGAACTACAGTAATCCACGAGGAAAGGAAAACCACACAGATAAAAAACAAAACGAAAAACCCCAAAGGGAATTGCAATCTGCTGATTTAGATGCAGAGGACCAGTTTTTGACCACTTCCAGCAGCAGGGCACTTATTTACAGTGATCCAGTGAATGGATGGCGATATGATCCAGGCATCCAGGTCTCCCTTTTCCTAAGCAGAGTGTGAACTAAAACAAAGATCTTGGTTTTCAGGTTTCATCTACGACAGATCACATCCACACAGATCTGTTAAATGTGATCGACTGTGAGAGGAATGAACAAGGTAAAGACTGGAAAGAAGTCATGAACTGACCGATTGAGTAGGAATAAGGAGAATACTTACCTCTTTTAAATATCAAAAGAGAAACAGATCCATTCCAAATCATTTCTTCTTTTAATATCCTACAGTGAGCCAAGGTATTCACTTTACAATAGTCAAAACGGGAGGAAATGATGTGCTTGATAAAGGACAAGGCTGTAACAAAGCAGGGTGTGGCTTGGTGTTTCTGATTTTGCCTAATCAGGGGGTTTAGCTGTAAGAACAGAATTCACTGCTGCTTACCACCCTGAAGCAAGATCCCATAAGCCCTGCTTGAGTGGTCCAACCTGAATTTAATCCAACCTGAATTCACAGAGAAGCTGACCCTTCTAGAATCACAGTGCACGAATGGGTAAATGTTAAGGGACAAGGGTGGTTGGAAGGATCTGTAGATCAGATTCCTGAGAGGACCTGAACGCTGCCTGGGTGCAACTTACAATCCCGTCATTGTCTAGTTGTATGAACCATAAAAATTTGTGAATAATAATACCTACCTCAAAGAATTGTGCAGAGCATTGATTGAGATACTCTACATAAAGCACTTAAAACAGTGCCTGGCACATTGGACAAACATTAGCGTTGTTAATACATGAGAAGTCTGTGGCGTGGTTTGCAAGAAGTGAAATTCTTGCGTGGTCGAACCATTTAACATTGCCGACAGTCAACCATTTTTGACTTAGCAGTTTCATATATTTTAATTTAATATGTTCCCACTAAACTTCCCTATTCCTCTTACATTTTGTCCTTTTGTCAGGGGCTAAGGGGAAGAGAAAAAGAAAGGGAAGGGGAAAGAGAGAGGAAGAGCAGGTGAAAGAAGGAATGGGAAGGTGGAAGGTTACGTGGTGAAGCCCTTTGAAGAGACTGGTCCTGACTGGAAGCCGAGGTGAGGAGATGTCCTGTTTCCTACCCTCCACCCCTCTCACAAGCCTGCAGTGAGCTCTCTAGGTCTTTAGAAAATTCCTGAGACATGGATGAGGCATTTGCCTCCTTGTGCCACAAATGATAAATGTTCCTTCAAGATAAAGAAAACACCCAAATTGTAGAACGGAGCTGGCATCTCCTAAAGGGACACAAGAGCAGAGGCAAGAACAAAGGACTCAGTGCAGGCAAGTTGGGGAATAGAGACAACTCTTCCAGAGTGGTGGGAGGAAGTGCCCGGAACCGGGTTCTTCCTTGACCACCCTTCTCCACAGACTACCTACATCCATCACCAGAGTGAGCTCTCTGTCTGCCTCTCTCCTAGAAACTGGGCCAGGCTGAAAAGTCAGGGGAAACGGATATAGCGCTCCGAAAGCCTCTACTCTCTAGGCACCTCGGCATCAAACATAGTACCAGAGAAGAACATTCCAGAGGTCGGTATCCTTGGCCAAAACTCTCCTTAACCCAGAGATAAGCAACAACTTTAGCCCTAAGTAGTGTCCACAGGGCTGCAGACACTGATTAAGGTTCTCCTCAAAAAACTAAAAATCCCATGAGTGTTAGAGGGAGGACAGTGTAGGAGGGAAGCACAGAGTAGCAGACCATAAGACAAAAATGAATTCTTCCTGAATTTTCTTAACACTAGCCCCCAATACCACAGACAACATGGGTCTTAGAAGATGGGTGAAGCTAATGGGGATTTGCCTTGTAGTAGTCAACAGCTCAAAACCATGTGGCAGGGCAATCCTTCTATATTCTGCCTCAAGAATTTAGGTCCAAGGAAAAAGACCTGAGGAGTTTGGAAAGCTGATGATAATGAAATTATAAAATTATTTATCAGATGAGGAATCTGGTTGGTATATGTATAATCTAATGATGCTAGCAGGTAGCAATTACCACCACAGAACACTTAGAAATCTTCCGCAACTGACTGCAATATATAGGATGGAGCCGAGTTGGTTTCAAAGACTTTTTGAGCATCCAAAAGTGAAATATTTAAAGTGCCCTCTACATCTTTGGCAAATCTATATGACCCTGATAAGATTGTTCATGCCTTATAGCTTACTATTGGCAATGGCTATATTCAGCCCTTGTCTTAAACAGATTTTTAATACCGTTAAAAAAACATAATATATTTCTAGTCCCTTATTCTTAAACTATTTCAAGGTAAATAAAATATGACAGTGGTATATTTTGTCATCTTTTTTTGCCATACTTGGTTGAGAGGATCAAATTATGTTGGAAAATTATGAAAAGTAAATGCAGTAGGTATTTTTTTTCTGTTTCCATTCCCAGCAGAAGGAAATGACACTGCCTGGAATGCTGCACAGCCTCCCTCTTGAGACTGGGGCTTTTGTCAGCTTCAAGAGTGCAAAGATATCATATTGGCATAACCTTAGTAGGTGAAAAACCATTGTGAAGACTTAGGAATGCACTAAAAAAATATAGTAATATTTTTGAATAAAGAACACTATTTGGCACACTTCCTATTGCATAACTTTCAACATTTAATGACAAAAATCCAGCCAGTGAACACTGCAACAGTTGGAATTTGTTTTGCAAAATGTGCTAAAGTGTGTGAAATTGCCATTCACGGTAGCCTTGTTTTTTCATTTTTCCCCATCTTCAGCTTATGCACAACCTTTTTATCAGGATTATTTTATTTTATTCCAAGCTACTAAATTTCAAATTCTTGATGGTGCTCAGAAAAGACTAGGTACTCTAGAGATGAAACTGTTTAGAACTGGTAGTTCTGCACCCTGTCTCTCCTAGCCCACTGGTAAGTGTTTATGAATATCTAAGCTGGGATTTTAAAAATCCAGGGCAATAGGTTAAGAAAACAGTCGTTGCCTCAGATTATCTGATGTTAAACCAATAACGGTGGGTCAAATAATGTTAATTCGAGGCCCCATTTCATTTATTATTCTGGAATAAGAGTCCATGTTGCATAGTATATCGTAATAATATAGTCTGTTCATTCCATTTCTTTGGTACATGCCATGTGAGCAGTTTGTGAATGTGAGCAGGCGAGTCTGTTCTGCCTGGGAGTGAAGTTTTATACAGTAGTTTGAGTGACAAACATCTCAAAGCTTGCTCACATTCCTCTGTGGAATAGTCACTTCTGAGAGAAAGAGGTGCGGCTTCGTGGTCTGGGAACACGACTGCCAGCCAGGAACACAGAGTTCTCATCCTGGAACTAGCTCTATTTTCTTTATGGATCAGATCATGCTAATGAATCTTTCTAGGACTCAGTTTACCCAGCTTAAAAAGCTGGGTAGGAAAATCTAATTAACTGGGGTATACCGAGTATTAATGAATGGATATATGTTAAATGATTGGAAGCGAAAAGTGATATGAATGTAAGTAAAGAGATGCTATTTTCAAAAACTAATTAGTTTTATGAAAGAAATAAATAATAGGCCAGTTTTGTCCTTTGGAAAAATTACTTAAAAACAAGAATATTCACTTAAATGTCTAAATAGTTTAATTTTCTACTCCAAATGTTTTTCTTAAGTTAGCATGCTAAGTATTCTATGTGATGCAAACAATTAAATTCATTAGCTTCCATTTAAACATAAAGAAGTAGTCTCTATGTTCTATATAGCAAAGAAAAATCTTTTCTGAGGTTCCATGCACTGTAAGAATATAGACATTATTAACCTTAATGTTTTAGAGGGAAAAAAAGGATCAAACAAATGTACAGTCAATCTAGAGTCTGCGTGGAGTGGTGGAATGAAGTGCTTATTTAAAATGATAAAGACTTCCAAGAATAATATGCAGGTTCCAGAAAAAGAAAATTGTGCATAGGCACCCAAACAAAATGGGAGGAAAAAAGATCTAATGATTGGGTAATTATGGTGTTCTATATCTGAAAGAATAAAGTTAAAAAAAAAAAAAATCAACCTCAAATGCAAACACTCCATTCTAGTGGCTCAGCTGGTGAGCATTCCCTTACTGATAAATCCAGCCACCCAAAAATAATCAGACTCGTGTGTGAGGTTAAAAAGAAAAACCACAAAACTTCTAAAAAATATATCGTGATCTTTACACTAGGAAGCTTTAAATCTCCTATCCCTTTCCCCTTTTTAAAAATGAAAACAAACAAAACAATGGATCTTCAATTCTGTGTCTGGGATCTCAAATTTGGCTCTGAATATGTGTTTCAAATCTCATTAATTACAATATTGGCCCCATGAGATACAGCTGCTGATGCAAAGAACACTCTTTGTACTCAAAATAATTTGAACAAGGGCAAAGAAGCATTTTATTTACATGTGTAAACATTAAGAGGAAAATAAAACAGAGACAGTTCTGATAGCTGCTGAGATGTTTTAATGATAATTGATTTAATTACTTAAGCTTTAAGGTTACCATGTATAGGAATAGCCATATTTTCACTTTGTATATTTGTTGGATGATAACATTCTTGTAAAGGTAACTCTGACATTAACTTGGCAAGTTCTGAACTAAGACCTTTTAGCATTTTATTCTATCCAGATACTAAGACTAAATTGTTCTGAATTCCATACCCCACTGTGCAGATCTATAATTTATTTTTCAAATATCAGAAAATATGCCATTACCCAAAGGACTCTTCCATTTAACAAATCTGGGTAAAAACCAATCAAATGAATAAATTACAGCAGTAGACAGCAACAGCCTTTCTTGTTTTCTTTCTTCTTTCTCCTTTCTCTTTAGGAAATAAATTAAACCATAGCTGTTTGGGGTCTTGTACTACAAGAACATATGTGGTCACACATTTTCATCCTATTAACAAATTTGTTGGCTGAGTGGGTAGAAAGTAAAGTCCACTGTAAAGATGTCTTAATGCCTTGCATGGGGAGGGTCATCTGCTGTATAGATACGGCCTAAAAATCTTGCTTTGAGATCTACTGGTGCCCATTGGCTGTCTTTAGGTGGCTACTGAACAGCAGAGTTAAGCAGCTCTGATTACACATAAGAATCACTTGGAACTCACAAAAAATACGCATGCCTGGGTCTATCCCTAAGCATTCAGATTTAGTTAGTCTGGGGCGGGGTCCCAGATCTTGTATTTAAAAGCAAACAAACAAACAAAAACCAACAAAAAATAAATCCTCCTAAGGCTAATTCTAATGTGCCACAACTGAGAAACATAGTTAGAGAATCCCAACACCAGTGCAAGGACAGGAACTAATTTTAGTTATTAGATAAGAGTACAAGGCCCACTCCTGGTTTTTAATGGAAACCTCACCTTATTCCAGGTGTGGGTTGGAGCATGCACCAGCAACTGCCAGAGTTCCCTCCTTGACAGCATTCTCTAAGCAGCACCTTATAGGGAGTGTTCTATGGGTGATTGAGCCTTGAGATACTAATCATTTTCTGGGTTAAAGCCAATGGAAGTAGATAATTGAACAACAAATTACATAATGCTAACCTCGAAAGTAGAGTCTACAAACAGTGGCAGCCTTATACACATTTGAGCGTTTTGAGCAAAAGTTCCTCAGAAGAAAGGCTTACTGGCTCAGCATCACTCCTTCCAGTTCTTCAGAGTCCATGAATGTCATGTCCCCACCACCAAATCATTATAGGTCATTAGAAACAGAAAGGAGAATTTCGAGTTAGATTTGGCAAATTGCTTCTCTTGGAAATTAATCAACTCAAACCAATGTGATTTTTCTCACTTTCTTTATCCTCCCTCCTTCTATTGGCTGATTTTTGTCCTCTATTTTTTTTTTTTTGGCTTGAGGAAGATTACCCCCCAGCTGACATTTGTGCCAATCTTCCTCTACTTTATATGTGGGACACCGCTGCAGTGTGGCTGGCAAATCGAGTAGGTCCTCACCCAAGATCTGAACCGCAAAACCCAGCCACTGAAGTGGAGAGCACAGAACTTTAACCACTCAGCTGGCTTTAACTGCAGCCCCACCCACGGGGCTGCGCTCAATTTTTGTCCTTTTAATAAAAATATTTTTGGGGCCGGCCTGGTGGCATAGTGGTTAAGTTTGTGCACTCTCCTTAGTTAGCCTGGGGTTCACGGCTTCAGATCCCAGGCACAGACCTACACATTGTTCATTAATCCATGTTGTGGCGGCATCCCATATACAAAGTACAGTAAGATTGGCACAGAGGTTAGTTCAGGGACAGTCTTCCTCAACAAAAAGAGGAAGATTGGCAACAGATGTTAGCTCAGGGACAATCTTTCTCACACACAAAAAGGTACTTTTATTTTTCTTTTATCTTTTTATCATAATTTCAGTCCTCTATTGTTTCAGTCACCTTCTTTTGCTATCATATTCTATGGCTTCTTCATTTAATTGTTTCTTTCATTCTTCTTTCCTACCTTTTACACTTTACCTTTTCCAATTTTTTTCATTTTCCTTAACACCAGTATAGCAGGTCCTTTCTCTTCATTTTTTCCAGTTTTTGATTTATGGTTGTTTGCCAACCCCTTTTCTGATTCTGTCTCTCACTTTTAGTAACTGCCCTTCTTTAACCTTCTGTTGATGTTTTATTCCTATCACTTGCCGTCAATGCCCACACAAGCCCATTTCTTTCCATTCCATCTATTTCTCTATCTCCATATGCATTTTTATGATTCTACTACTAAAAGCTTAAAGCCATAAGTGAGGACTAGAGAGCTACCCTTCCCCATTTGAATCCTATTTCCTCTCCCCTCCCATAGCTGTTCCGAGTCTATTCATCCTTTCCTGACGTTTCTCCCTGTCCGACCCCCACCTGTACCACCTCTTCCCCGTCTCTCCCTATTTGATGCCCAACTCTTCTTTCTAACCCCATTTGCACTGTCTGATTTTACAGCCAAGGATCTCGACAAGATAAAGGATGGAGTTCTATCCGGAACCAGGTGTTTCACAAACTTTTGCGCATTTACTGAAATGGGATTAGGGGCTTGGATCCAGAAATATTCTGGGGCAGACTTTCAACTCTGGCACAGCTCTGCACTCCTTGGAGCGCAGCTGGGGCCTATTCTTATGGATAAGGACAAGGATGTTTCAAAGGCCTTCTATGGCCCTTTCCATTCCAGAGGTCGGGATAAGTAGGGATCACCGGCCAAGGCTGGATCCACCGGGCCAGGTGGGGATGCCTGGGGCCCTTTTCTGCGGCAGATCAGGCAGGGAAGCTGGTGCATGGGGCACCCCGGGCTCCAGCGTGGAGCGGCCGAAATAGGGGGCCACTGAGGCCCCAGGAGGCACCAGGCCATCTGTGGGAGGCAGGCTCACCTCTAAATAGAGGAGGCAGCCCGGAGGCAGGGTGCACCCCTGGGACGCAGGGCGCGGCCCCAGGGGCCTGGCGACGCCACCCCAGCGGCGCCAAGGGCCGGAGGCGCAGTCCCTTCCCGGGAGGGAAGGCGACTCACTCCCGGTCGCTCAGCCAGAAGGTCGAGGGAACGGCGCGTGTGTCCCTCGCCAGTCAGCCCTCTGGGAGCAGGGCGGGGGCGACACCCCAGGGAGTAGGGCTGAGGGCGGCGGAGATCAGTCCCGGGTACCGGCGCGGGGTCACAGACAGGAGAGGAGCGGGAGAGGGGGCTGGCGGGGCCCCCGGGGCGGCTGGGGCCGTAGGTCTGTCTGTGTCCTCGGCGGGCGCCCCGAAGTCTGGGGCCGCCGGGACTCCAGTTCCGCCGGCTCCTGCCAGAGACTCCAGGCCGCACTTTCCCCTCCTCCCGGCGCCTTCTCTCCAGTGAGGAGCCGAGCGCGGGCGGCGCGGGGGGAGGGGCGGCGGCGGCGAGAACAGCCAGTTGTTTAAAATCCTTCTAGAGCAGTTTCTAATTCCCCCCTTGCGCCGGGGTTCGGAGGGGGGTGGGGGGAAGGAGAGCGGGAGGAGGGAGGAGAGCGGAGAGGGAAGGAGGGAGGGAACCCGGGAGGGAGGGCAGGAGGGAGGAGACTGCCGCTTAGGCTGTAGCCGCCACCGCGCGCTTCGGCAGGCCGGAGGGAGGGGGAGGCCTGTCCGTCTCGCGCGTTGCCTGGGCGAAGGGGGCGGAGCTTTGGCGTGGGGCGGCCAATAGTGGGGGTGGCTGCGTGGGTCGCCATGGGGACGGGGCTGTTCCCGGGGAGGCTGTGATGGGTTGACAGGTGCGTGACAGTGGGAGCTGCTCTCGGCACAAGCATGTACGGCAAAGGCAAGAGTAACAGCAGCGCCGTCCCGTCCGACAGCCAGGCCCGGGAGAAGTAAGTGTCTCCGCTTCTCACCCACCTCCGCCTTCACACGCGCGCACACACACGCACGCACTCGCACACTCTCGCGGAGACACAGACACACAGACACTCTCGCCCGGGGAGAGCCGGGGGTGGGCTGGCAGGGGGAGGGGTACGCGAGCTGGGGGCGTGCGGTGCGGGGAGCGGCTCCTTCCCGGGAGGGGCCCGCGCGGGGCGGGCGGCCGTGGCGGCTGCGGGCTCGAGGGAGCGCGGGTGCTGGGGGG